>NC_077241.1:71706071-72009101 GCF_947179165.1 Solanum dulcamara | reverse complement strand
TATGTTGTCTGCCATTTTGCCCCTGCATTTTTCTATTTGTCTCAATAACCAGTGGCATTTTTATCGCGTCTCACTCTGGATAGTTGTTTCTTTAAATCCATCTTTTTTGGAATTATGGGAATATATTCCCGAAAAGTCCACTGCTTTCTTCTTCTTAACTTCTTTTGATGAAAAGGCATATATCAGAACCTTAGGTCCATGTCCCAAAAGCTTAACTATTAGGGGAGAGCCTAAGGTTAATATAAGCCCCCATGTCAGCTCCCCATTGAACCGATGTGGGACTCCAATCCCATACCTTGCAATAGGATCATAACAAAGTTTGAGTCTGTGTGTGTGTGGTGGGGGTGGTTTGTTTCAGCAGAATCATGTTTGGGTGGTTTGTTTCAACAGAATCATGTTTGTGTCACTATGCTGTTGCTGTTTCCAGGATTTGAACCTAATATGATGTTTGTTTCTAGCTTCTTACATGCTCCAAAAGATTGCTATTTGGCTTGGTGATCTGTTTGACATGGCTTTCTTTAACATCCCTGTATAAGAAAGTGATCTCTCTACCTTAAGACTTCTAACATGGTCGATTCTAGATGGGAAATTAAGATTGACATCTGTTGCTGCTATGGTTTGTGACCTATCCTAGTTGGCATGCGGCATAAAATTAATTTTGTTGTGATTTCAGTAGAGACTATTCAAACAAGCTCTCTTAGTTTCATCTTTATATTGGTGGTTTGAAGGATCATGTATATTATGATACGTACGAACTTTTACGGATTTGGATCATTTTACAAATGATGAAAACAATTGAACTAGACTTGGTGGGGTGCGCCAGGCCCGTGCAGTAGTGCAACGCATGGACGACGCGTAAGAGCCCAGGTAGCAAGCTACCTTGATGGACTCTACCCCTTAAAAAATTGAGTTAATATCGTGTGAACCGATGGTTCACATATCAGATATTAAACTGATAAGAACAGATACTACACTTGATCTTAGCCAAAAGGCCGAGAAAGGTATGCTTTAACAATGAAAAGAAAACCCGTTTATATAACAGCTTTCGGCTGTATACGAATTATCTCATTCCGATGTGGGATATATAAGCTTTATAAAAATAACCCCATTGCCCTTGCTTCATAGATATCAGCTGCTGCCTCACATGGAAATGAATACCTGATGATGCATCTGCTCAGTTATATAAACAACTTGCATAAATATGGAGTAATAGACTATGTTTAGAACAATTAAATGTCTTTAACATTACATTCAAGATGTGCAATTATTTATCAATAAATGCAGTTTGGGTATCAATAATATTCAAATTTACAGAAAACTGTAAACAGATGATGGTTGCCAAGAAAACTTTAAGACTCATTTTAATCATGCAACTAATTTCTTTCCATTATTCACCAGATTTACATTTTCCCCGTCTTCTTCAGGACCATGCACCTTATCTTGATAAACTATATGTTGCAAAATCCTACTTTAGCAAACACGACAATTTGGTAGACCCAAAGTTTGAAGAGTTCATTGAACATGACATGTTATCAAGAGTTGAATTTGCTTCACCTGACTTGTTTCTGTGCTGCCACGATGATGGAAAAAAGCATGACACAAGCTGTTTGTTTCAGCTATGTTTTAAAGTGTTTTGCAGCTTTTGCCATTACTAATTTCTCAGATGAATTTTCACCACCACAAATGGCCTTATTAATGTTGCGTAAATTTCACTGCCACTTATAATGAAGTACATATACAGAATTACAGATTTGAGACTGAAGATAAATATCAAAACAGCTTCCATTTAGATGATCTATGTTTATTTCTTTTGGTGTTTAGTTGGAGATGGTTACCTTCAGTGTCCATGATATGGAAAATATTATCTCCTCTAGACTGAGCAAGTAGATCATAGTCCGAAATAAACTTCACCTGCATCGCCATAAATTGGGACTTAGAACTAAGACCTCAATGATTCTTTTCTCGCTTCCTTGGTCACTAGCCCACAACCCTAGGTTCATAAGTTTTATCTTATAATTACGGACACATCAGGTTGCTTTAGCAGAAAATAGAAGCAGCAAACCTTCCATACAAGATTATACACCAAGCAAGACAAACAAATCAACAAATCCCATTAGTGATAACTTCACACGCACACGCACACAAGCATCAATAAAAGAATTGAATGTCAAATGTCAGCTCATTCAAGAGTATCCACAAAGTGCAAATATAAGAGATTGCTCCTCAAACAAATATAAATTGTTATCGACAGACCCACCATTAAATGGCAGCAATACATCTTGCAAACACAGCACCAGGTTTACAAGTTGAACATAAACCTTTGTTATCCCACCTCCCCAACTACACAACTTTTCTACTATGACTAGAAGAAACAAGGATAGGGACAACAGAGTCACACTCCAGGCTGCCTTTTGAAATGACTCGAATCACAAGAGTCCCTTTTCTGCCGAATCGAAGTAATCAATTTTGTATCTAAACAGAGTTCGGGACCCTTTTCTATATCCCAGTAATCTTCAGCTCAGGCTGCAAGTACTATGATCACAATGAGGAGCACGATTCCGAAAATCACTAGGAGTAAGCAAGTCTGCGGAAAATATTACAAGTTAGGCAGATCATTTACAGAGCATATATTGTTCACTGCAAGGAATGTAAAGTATAAAAAATAAAAGTTGTACTCAGAGGGGGAAGAAAATAAGCAATATGACTGGTTTCTCGCCCAGATTAGATATAAGGGCCATGTGAAAATAGAATGGGTTGTATGATCTAAAAAAGGAACCATCTAAAGTATCCCAAACAAATGATTACTACCACTGTTTGTCCTTTCATGACTTCCCTCTCCCATCACTCCATCAAAGTTAATATGCACAGTGAGAACACTTATCACGACGGCATGTTAAATAAATTTGGACCTTCTATCAACTCTGCCAAACATACTCTAAAATAAATTATAATATGCCCAAATGCAAAGGACTGCTCACCAACTTCTAAATGGTCCTACTATTTTTACACTTTTTCTTATTTCTATTTAAGCAATAATGTGAAGAATACCATAAAAATACAATTAGTGGTAGCTGGTCAGGATCAGAATTATAAACCTATTAAAGCTTTGAATTTGGCCAATAGGCTTATAAGCGATACCAAGCTTGTGGGTGGATTTCGCATAATACAAGTTCAAAAGAACTAAAAGGCCTGGCACTAAACACATAGCATGCTTAAGCATACCAGTCATAGAGTTCTATGATCAGTAAGATGAATGGTCAAATGTGATGAAGTACCAGAGATGAATTCGATCTTTGGGTCTTTGCAGCTTTAGCAAGTTGTGATCTCCCCAGTGCAGTCGCAGCATGTGCATTCTCAACGTTAGAACCAATATCATCTGCAGAAAAAAGAATTGTAAATATCAAAGGACATTCTTGGAAGTTTGAATACTAAAACAAAACAGAGTGACCTACCAATCATAGCTCCTTGCTCGTGAACAAGCACAGCAAGGTCCTTGAAAATTTCATTCACTTCACCAATTTGTTGCTGTATATCTTGTATTCCCTGCTCTCTTTCTTCAATAATTGCTTCATTAAAGGCAATCTCGTTGTCCAAAAGTAAAACCTCCTGTCTGCAGCACAATGGAATATAAGTTACTAAATACAGGAAGAAAGAGGATACATCTTCTGCTGAGGCAACATCGCCACTCTTAGATCACAACATCACAAAAATAGCTCCATCTAATGCATCTGAGCTCAACAAAATATGACTTCAGCATATGACCAACTAAAGGAAGCTTAGATATGTAGCTTCATTAAACCAATGTTCACACCAGCACTACATTCAGTTTTAGACAAAAATCATCGTCCATCAATGGCTATAACTTTCACACAAGTTGAGCAGCGTGACTTCATAGAAGCACACTCTTTGAACAAGGAGAGAGCGAGTGAATTAATCGAATCATCATGGTGTCTATAAACTTATTGCTTAGATGAATTTGATAATTATGATATTAAACAATCTCACAAACAAGCACAAAATATTAGTAAATCTGTACAAGGACATGATCAGCTAACTGACCTTCTTACTTCCACAAGGAGAGCCTGCTGTTCTGGACTCTTTTCCATAGAAACATCTATCTCACTGGCTGTATAACTGTTTACCAAAAGATGGCCAAACCAAAAATGAGAGGTGTCACTGAAATAGAAGGCAAAACATTTCACCTGGGATTATAAACTAAAGAGACAGTGAATTTATTTTTTGATAAAGAAAAAGAGAATGAATTTATCATTCCTGCAGTCTGCAGCAGAAGTTGCTTATATGTATTATTTCTTATAACCATGAAATCCCTGAGAACCTGTGGCGTGAAGTTCGAAACTCAGTGAATAATGTACCCGCCCCTCGACTGTTCTCCACTTAAATACCAGGACCCCTAACGTGCACTTGACCACACATCCCATGTTGCATTGTTACCACTACACAAAGGCCCTCGGAGGCTTTGCTTATATGTATTTCATGAGTTGATAAACTCAGTTTCTAATAAACAATTCATATTTTTATAAAGCTCACAGAAATTTCATATAATAAAATACCATCAGGAAAATCTTGCCTAGAAGGAAGAACTGCTTGAGGAGCAAAAGGTGTATATGCTGTCTCTCTCTCAGCTGCAAGCCTTTGAGCCTTCTGAAACTCCTTCAAGACTGCTTGAAAATCTTTAGCGAGTTTAGCATCTGTTATTTTCTTGCTAGCCTGATAGAAGAAAGCAGGAGTTAATAATTAATAGTGAAAGAGGAAAATTAGAGTGAAGAACAAGAAGAAGTACACATAAGGCTAATCAAACAAAATGATGAGAACTTCATATATATAGAGAGGACAGAAGATAAAGAGCATGTGTATTCTGCAAATATATGTCATAGAAGTCCACATTGACAAAGGCAAACACAGAAGGGAAGAGGAAATAGGTGAGCTCTTAATACTTACACTGACTTCAACACGATGATCTGTTTCGCTGGCTTGCTTAAGTTTTGCAGATGTATCTTTCACCAACTGCCCAATATGTACTCTCGTCTTGTGCCTGTACTTAAGAAAGTTAGCATAATCCCCTAGCGAAACCAAGCTTTTTAATCCAGTGTAAATTGGTAGTATTAATTAGTACAAGATAACAGCAAAGTCATATATTGGCTAATTGAAACACTACACAATCTCATTATTGCAGCACCAAGCTGGAAAACAGAAATTGAACCGGAAAGGTAGTATTGACTATAGAATCTGCTCAAGTGATGGTTAAAACATGACTGCCAGATTCTGATTCAAGATTGTCACATATCACATTTCTCCTCACCTCACCTCACCCAACTTTTTCGTGGTGAACCATCACCTATTCTATTTACTTTTCACATGGGAATGAGTGACGCAGCATTCAACCAAGTCCCGTTCTAGAGGCATTGATAGGCAAACCTCTTTGACTCATCCTATAAGAACTCACTCAACAACTTGAATACTATTTTGTAGATTATTGCACAATAAGCACCGTACGCACACAAAGAGAAGTTTCAATATCAAACATAGTAGGGTGGCAATAGTTTAACAGAATTTGCCGATATAAAAGTCTGAGCGCACCGTACAACTATTTAATCCCTTTTTTTGAAAAGTAAAGCTAGTTCCTTCTGCAAACCAATTCCAGTTTGACTAAGGATTCAAGCAAAACATCTTTTTATCAATCATCAGAACCGTATACCGAACAATATATTCTTCCTAGTCATCCAGGCGAATTAAAGGTGGTCAAAAAAACTGAAAATAGTTTCTAAAATTTTGATTTATAATGTTTCCCGAGCTTACTGAATTTCTCTATCTAAAATCTCAAGCGTTCACAAAAGAAATCATTTGCACATGTTCAATGATATATTAGACATCGCTTTGAGCGCGACCCATCTGCTGAGCCCTGCCTCAAGAGTTTCTTCAAAATGTAGTACATCAAGTTTCAAGTATAATGCTTTCTCTGACTCTGTGTGTGCACGCTAAAACCGATACAGGATGAGTTATGAATTCACGAATTAACAGTTAAAGATGAAATCACCTAACAGAAATACCATAAATAGTATCAGTTGACCCAGTTTATCTCAGCAAATGATAATTGCTACTGTACGACCTCAATCACCACAAAAGTTATAAACTCTGTCTCAAAATTAATCCATCCATTGACAATACAGTAAGTCCACAAAACAAGAACTAGCAAGACATCAAATTTTAACAAGTAATGCATGCAATTCCAATTTTATTACAAATTTGCAGAATTTCACCCAAACATTCTATAAACTTCAATTTATCACAATCAGGTCAGAATTTCGAGAGCTTACAACTTCTCACGCAGCTCGGGTGTATCTTTGGGTGTTCCGAGTGTATTGACCAGCCTTTGAAACGTCGAAACAGCAGTGTTAATCTGGAAAATTCCAGAAGCCACAGCTTGGGTTGGGTCTTGCTTCCCATTCATATACCCTCTACGGGGCCCCAATGGTCGACCCGCTTCAAGATCTTGAAAACTCATCTCTTTCTCTCTTAATATACAATTGGAATCCCCCAAAATTCCCCACAAAACCCAACAATCGGAATTTCTACACAGAAACTAAAATAAAGCACCGATCCAAAATTCAACAGATAATTGAAAACCCTAGAGTTTTGGGGGTTTGGGGGGAATTTGGAAAGAGGGAAGAGAGATGGAACTTTGGGGAAAAGGGAAGAAAGAGAAGAACTGGGCGTGAATTGAGGGGGGATTTGAAGGGATAAAATATTAGATATATTCTTATTAATTAAGAGTTTATACCACATACTTTATTGAGTAAAATATATTTTCATACATATATTTTTTGTTATCAGATATACTAAAATAGAAAAAAAAAAAAGCAAGATAGGAAGGAATATGAACAAAATTTGGTATGTATCTTAGATACATATATGATACATAGGAGAGTGGCGAGCGATCAGAGATATGCGAGGGAGGCGAGCGAGATTTATCATGTATTGCAGATACATGCAGATCTACTGGGATATAATGTATCTAGAATAAATTACGCCTAATTTTGATCCAATTTATTTTGAGATACATGTTTCTGAACGTATTTTAACTTATTCGGACGCACTCAAATCTGATAAGATAGATAATATTGCAAACTATAGTGTATTTAAGTAATTCTAAATTAGTGGGTTTCCATAAAATATTGCCTCTCTTATTATTTTCTCTTAGTCTTTTTTTTTAAAAATGCCATCTTAATATAATTAAAAATAATTTAACTTAAAAATTCTCTTTTTTATTCTTAATTAAAATAATTTTTGATTTCATAAATATTTAAGTATTATTTTTTAAAAACCATAAATTTAAGAAAATATCTAAAATATTATATCAAGTTAAAAAAATGACATATAAAATGAATTGGAAAAAGTAATTATTTATTTTATATTTGAGAGAAAATAAAAAGTGGGAAAGGGACGCAATGATTTGATATGCGTTGGGATTTGTGGTGGGGGTTATGTTTAGCGGGATAGATTTTTGAAAAGAATAATAAAGCAGCGCCATGTGGCCGGCGGGACTGGTGGGTATATTATGTGACAGGTAAACGTTGTTTATAAGACATGCAAGACATTTATGTGATCAAATAAAGCAACGACGCACGATGCAAGCGTTTATTAGACATGACTTAGGAAATTGCGAAGGAAACGTATTAAAGTTGAACGTTCATAGGTAATTGTAGTCTATATTTATTTATAGTTGTAGCGTTGTTTTTTAGTTTCTTTTCTTTTGATTTTTGTTACTATATGATTTCATCTTGTATTTCGATTATTATATTATTTTATTATAATTATTATATTATGATTTATTATTTTTGTTATTATCTATTTTTTGGCTTCTACTTTTTTTATGTTTTGGTTTAAAATATTTTTTCTTTAAATAAAAGATTTATCGAAAATAACTTCTCCACGAAAAATATAAATTTTGAGATTGGTCTCATAATTTAGACATGTGTGGCTCTATTCAAGAACACTTCATCTTTTTACGTTTATTGTCTTTAAACGGCTGGCTTCAATTTCACTGTCAAAATAATAAGTACACAAATATTGTTGAATACAGTGAATGCCATGAGAAGCTAAATTTCTAAGGGGTTGTTTGTGTAGCGCCCCAAAAGGGTACCCTAAACGTGAACGGCACTCGAAGACCATTGTTGATCCTCAAGCTAACCACTTGATCCGTTCACACATTCATTCAATCACATTCTATCAGTAGAAGACTAAACTCATCAAGAAACACGACTCATAAGATAAGACCAAAGGCCAACAAATCTTTCTAATCGATGAAATCAGCAAGACTAGTATGAATGAAACTAGCCAAAAGATAAAACCAATCGACAACATCACAATCTAGTCTATGAAGCCCCTACAATTGTCTAAGTGGTGCCAATGACATGTTCATGGCTACCTCAAATCAAATGAAGAAAAACTAACTCAAAAACTCGAAAGTTAAATGTGGTATCCTCCGGAACCAATCAGCTGAATACAAATAGATCATCAACGATGCGCCTGTTGATGATCTCTAGTACCTGTCTCTGCATCATAAAACGATGCAGGCCCAGATGGACGTTAGTTCATGTAATGTACGAGTATGTAAAATAGCAAAATGAAAGATGTATAAGGTAGAATAACATCAACTTAAGTAACTCAATCAGAATGTCATAAGTCCAAAACAAGAATAAGATTTAGACAGAAACCAATCATATATAATCAAATCCAATCCAATCCATTCCAATCAGAATACTATCAAGACCTATATAAGAGTTTCTTTTATCCGACAACCATCACTTATGAGCTAGTGATAATATAATAAGCCGACGTTGTTGCCACGTCCGTTCAATACCTTGCCAGAGTAAGAATGAATCAACCAATCATGAATCCAAAACTAATCAAGTCCTATCATGTCGGTACAATAAAATTAGGAAACATCCAACTTAACGGTTCAATCCTCTCTTACATTTGGCGACATAGTTATTGGGTTTGAGTTATTACTTACTATTACTCAATTCGATGCTCGACACTTCTCCCAAGACTCAAAGCTCATAAGACAATCAATTCAAATCAAACCAAATTACGAAGTCTCAAATGGACTCTTATCAGTTCATCAATTATATCAAATCAATCATTTCAACCAATCGATTTCTCAATCATTCATTTAAGAGAAGTTTGGACAATCATTTCTGACAACATTTAGGTGAAAATCATTCACTTGGGTTAAATAGGAAAATTAAAGGACTATCAAGTTCATCAACACTATCATCATACTCACATCCCAATCATGATCATGCATTCACAAATTCAAGGCTCTAGACTTGATCCTTAAGCATATACATTTAATATCCATCAATATGCTATTAGGGTTTATGAAACAAGTGGTTCGAATTATTTGTTCAAGAAACTAGTTAGTAGAAAAACATCAATTTCTCAATGATCAGTAAAACATGTTAAATTTAAGAAAAAAATTCTCAAGAAACATAATCACGGGGACTCAATCCTATTCACAATCAATCTATCACAATCACGGGCACTTGAAGAAACAAATTTCATGTTTTAAGTCAGCCTTAAATACCTAGACTCGAAAGACAATCAAGAATTCGAAAACCTTACTTGAAAAACTTGACCTAGTCTTTCTCTTCCTCTTCAATCCTCGCTCTCAATTAGTCTACGTGTTAATGAGAGCTTTTGGCTTTTAGGATACTGATAAGGGACTCAATTTAGTCCCAAAACGTCAGGATTTTGATTTGGGAAGAGTGGGAAAAGATCAATCTACCCTTCATTAAAACCTGAAATTGATCATCTTACGACTTCTAGGAACTTTGACGGATCGTCAATTCCATTTGTGGAACTGGTTAGGAAAAGGTTGTGGTCTACGAGTCGTAAACTACTCAACGAGTCGTAGACACGACTCGTCCTACGACTCGTTCTGCAGGTTTTTAAAACTCTGAGAAATTGAGTCTCTGAAGTTCTTCTACGGGTCATTGCTACGACTCGTAGACATTTTGACGACTCATCACATCACTCGTAGGGACGACTTCTTCTTCTGAAATTTTGACTAAGTGTCAAGGGGTTCTACGAGTCATTTCTATGACTCGTAGAAACCCTTATGAATCGTATGGTCTGTCGTATGGATGGATCTCAAGTGCAGAAATTTCACCAAGTGTAGAACTCTCTATGGGTCGTAGAGGACACTCGTCGTCCACTGATCAATTTATTTTTCTCATGGTTTGCGAATTTAGTCTAGACTAGAATGACACAAGAAGTTACGGTTTGATAGAGTGTATTAAAAAAAATGCATTAGTAATGTGTATTAGTTTTGTTTGGTATAAACTCTATTGTATATTGATGTGTGTATTATTAATACATGAAATTTCATGATATTAGTAATACAAGGGCTTTCAATGTATGCATTAGTATGGTTAAGGACACAATTATTTTTCTACATCTTTTCCACTATATTTATGGAGGTTTTTTTTGTAAGTAATTATATTTTTTAGAAATTATACAATGCAAATTATTTTTAATACATCAAATTAAACAATGCATGAAAAATATTTTTTTTAATAACTAATACAAGCATAATTAATGGAAACATTACTAATACATTATATTTAGTATTATTATTATTATATATCCTATGAAACGATCTAACGATGAACAATAGCAAGAGTCGATCGAAAGACAAAATAGGAAGCTACCATTGCTACAATAGAAGCTCTCTTTTTTGTTTGGAATTGGAATTATTAAAAATTTAAGAAGGTTCGTGATGCTCCTAAAAACTCACTTTCAACTTAGGATGGAAAGCACCTTTGCTATGAATCTCTTATAATCTTATATTCATACTTTATATACTCCCTTATATTGAAACTAGGGAATGAGGCCGTTTGGATTGACTTATAAGTTGTTTTCAGTTTTTTTTGAGTGTTTGGTTGGTCAATTTAAAGTCATTTTGTACTTAAAATAAACCTCAATAAATAGTTGGGTTTATTTGGACGAACTTATTTTAAGCAGTTTATAAGTTGAAAACAACTTATAAGTCAAAAAAAAAATTGGTCTGCATCTATTTATTTTTTTAACTCATAAGCATTTTTCAACTTATAAGCTGCTTAAAAATAAGTCAATCCAAACAGGCTAATATATGACGGCGCTTAATTTTCTTTTTGATTAATTATATTGTTCGACCCTATTATTATCTGTTGATTTAATTGTATCATAAAGATTATTTTGAAATGATAAAACATAATGAAATTTGTCAAATTTAGTATTTATTATATGATGAATAGCGCATTCTTAATGAATTAGTTAGAATACATGCTATATTAATAAATTATTTCATTTCTATTGCACTGAATGAGCAATCGATAGTATGTTTTGATGGTCCTTCGTGCTTTTTATTGGGATACCAATGAGATTGAACATTAAAATTGTAATATCTATCACGAGTACTTTTCGTGAATGTGTACGAATTTTTTTTCAATGTAAAATAATACTAAATTAATAAATAAATTCATCAACAATGTCCTATCGTTCTTTGTCAGATTGATCTATAAAGAGTATATTCTCTAATAAAAAATTATTTCATTTATATTACATTGAAATCAATGAAGGGGAGCCTTGGAGTAACTGGTAAAGTTGCTGTCATGTGACCAGGAGGTCACGGATTCAAGCCTTGGAAACAGCCTCTGGCAGAAATGCAAGGTAAGGCTGCGTACAATAGACCCTTGTGGTCAGGCCCTTCCCCGGACCCTGCGCATAGCGGGAGCCTTAGTGCATCGGGCTGCCTTTTTTTTATTATTATTACATTGAAATCAATACATAAACAACGTCATATTATTCTTTATTAGATTGATCTACTGAAACTCCTCTGTATATTTTTATGAAACTGCTAATATATCTGAAACTGCTAATATGTCTTTTTGTACGGGGGAACTAATACTTCATTTTAGTCATATAGACATCAATGTAATTTTTTTCATAAGTCTTGCTTAAAAAAATACTTCTTTCACACCCTAAACATTGTGCTATTATTAAAATATAATTAAAAAATAACAATAACTTGCTCTTGTTCATAGATTGACCAGAATCATTCCACTAACAAAAAAATTAATACTAAGAGTAATAAATAAGGATCTTATTTTCTGATAACTTTGGAGTTTGGGGTTTTTAATGAAAGGATAATTATATTGAAGTGGGTGAATGATGGGAGGGAAGATGAAAAATGTAAAGTTAAGACTAATTAATCACATTTCACAATTATTGTGGCCTAATAAAAAGAAGAGTTACTCCATTCACAATATGTATTAGCAAATGCTAATTATCTAAATATGAATGTTAATTTTAGTATTACGAGAATTAATGAGGTGGAGAGAAAAAATTAACAAAAATATTTAAAAGTAAAAATCATATATATATAATAGTAAATGAAAAGTTGAAATAGTAAATATTTAGGCTTTTAAATTTTACAATAAAGAATAGAAATAAATGGAGTAGTAAGTTTTAAGGCATTTAAATTTTTACAACTAAGAACAGAAATAAATAGAGGGAGTAGTAATTAACAATTCTTTTTGTATAATAATAAAAATAAATAAATAAATAGAAATATAATGAAAATTGAGAAAAAAGATAAATATATAAGATTCTTTTTCAAAGTGAGATGCTATATCACTTTTCTAATATCTACTTTTATAGGGATATGTAGATTTATTGGCTATCTTATAGTTATTTAGTCATATTCAACTCCACAGTTTTTGGAGACCAATCTAAAATGAACACTCAGAAAATATTTTTTTCAATCTCACTGAATTATATGTTTTAGTTTTTACCCCGACTTGGAAACAGCCTCTGGCAGAAATGCAAGGTAAGGCTGCGTACAACAGACCCTTGTGGTCGGGCCTTTCCCCGGACCCTGCGCATAGCGGGAGCTTAAATGCACCGGGCTGCCCTTTTTATATATCAAGAAAAATCAAATTAAAATACTTTACAAACTCATTATTCTTGGAAATTATACAAAAGCAATGTAATTAAAAGTTATGGTACTTTATGGATATTACAACATAGAGAATAGTATTACTCCCAAAAAGAGTAATTAAGTTAATTAGCTTACGAAAAATAAAAAAATTGTAACATTTAATTTTTTAAAAAATATGGATGGCTAGTAATTTCATAGTTTCATAATTTTGGCTTGCAAATTTGCACAGAACACTTAAAGTCTTCTAAACTTGAAATGCAATGATGCTGAGGCATTCGAAATTGGTGATCCGACTTTCATTCAAATTCTTGTAAATTTATGATAATTTATTTATAAACACCAACATCGAGAACAATATATGTAAAATTTTATAATATAACCTTGTTTTTGAGAGGTACATATTATGTATTTGGAGAAATAACTAATTGAAAATACTAAAATGAGCAACAAAAAATGTATCTATCTATATATTTGTAAATCTTTTAAAATTTTACTTTATCAAATTAGTTCACCATCGAAATGTATCTTCCACCGCCATAAACTTCTTTCTTCACTTTGATGAACTTATACCAAACTAATTTCAACATTTTTTTTTGACAAATTTTCAATATTGTCATCAAACTTCCTTCTTCATCTTAATGAAACTTGTATTTGACTATTATGACACTAAAAGAAATTCTGAAAAATATATGTTTGATTTTATCAAAGTGATGCCATATTGCCATGTCACCTTTAATTTTCTCTATATGTCTTTTCTTTGGTCCATGAAAAAAGTAAAAAGAAAGAAAAAGATATGAACTAATAAAAAAGAAGGAGAAAGCAAAAATGACCATCTAACAATTCTCTAGGTGATTGTTATTTATAGATTAGTTAAGTCATATAATTAGGTAAAAGTAAGTTGAGAGTAGAGAATGCAAAGACGGTTCACACATTATATATATATATATTTGGGACCAAAAGCGGTTAGCGGGGACCATTGAATGAAATTTTTTTGTAACTCATGACATATAATTAAACTAATAAGTATAAACAATTTAATATTATTCTTAAACAAATTAATTAATGAAAAATTAAAGAAAAAATTCAAAATAATTCAAAAATAAATAAATGCAAATGGAGACCATAAAGAATGCCACATCACCATGTCTATGTTTCTCGTTTATATTATATATAGATTTATAATAATTTTATAGAGAGAAAGAGAGAAAATTCCATAGCAATGGTGCAACACTTCAATATTTTAAAAAAATTGGCCAAATATAATATAAAATTGTAAATTTAATCCTCTTATATGATCAAATTCATTATACAAACGAATATTTTGTAATGGTTTTCATTTTATGAGGTGCTAGGAGTTTAAGTCCATGTATATATGAGAGATGTATCTTAACTATAACATATTTTAAAAAGATTTTAATGATAAAAATATTTAATTTAAAAATTTTAGATAAAAATATTTTTGTCTAATTTTAAATTATGAAAAAGATCATCCTAAAATGATTAACAAATGAATATTTGAACGGACACAAATTAAGTAGATATCTTAATTATTTTTTGCACTACGAACTCCTTCATTATTTTAAAATTGCCGAAACATATTATTTTATAAAAAAAATATATGCAAAGTTATCCGAAAATAGTAGATAAAATAAATCTTTTGCATCCCGTTAAGTGGAAGTCGTAGACGCAAAAAATAAAAGGATTTGTTTAAATAGCATACATCCTCTATCTCACCCTAAGATTATCGATTCTAGGCAACAAAGGATAAAAAAAGAAGGTGGGAATCATTTCTAAGAATGTGTTATTAAGTAAAATGGTACCTTCAGGCAAAATTCTTTTTAACTATAATGACCGCTTGTGTATGTAATAGGAGAAAAATGTTTGATATATCCTTCAATTTTGTCATTTAAAGTTGATATATTATTCAATATAAAAGTGATTCATATATGCTTTTACTGTTACACAAATGACTTATATATACCCTTTTCTTTTAACAGAAGTGAAAAAAAAAATTATTTTTTAAAAGTTTTTTATTATAAAAATAATACATATAGGGGTATATTTGATTTTTGTCACACGTAATTTTTTTTTTGGATTCAACGGCTAATTTGAATTTATTATTTTAATGGTCAAATTTATTTTTTTCACTACTTTTATTGTAAAATTTATTATACATGCCCCAATTTTTTTATAGATACAAAAATTAAATTACGATATAACAACAAAAAAATTAGTTTTAAATTACAATATAGCTGCAAAAAAATAGTTTTAAAGTTTTTTCTTATTTTTTCTCTTTTTTCCATTCACACTTTTTTTTATTTCTCTTATATTTACACCAAAGAATGAAACAATAAAAATAAATTAAGAATTAGAAACTCAAATAATGATAATTAAAGAAGTCAAAAAATAATTCATATGTGAAAAAGATTATATATACCCATAAACTTTGTTAATTTTTTTTACATGTATGTGTGTGTAAATATATATATATATATATATATATATATATATATATTTTTTTTTTTTTTACTTTCTCAAAACAAATGTATAACCCCATACATGGTTTTTAAAAAAAAATTAAAAATTATTTTTTTCATTTCCTTAAAATGAAAAGGATATATATTAGCTATTTTTATAACGATGAGATATATGTGAACAACTTTTATAACTGTGAGGGTATATATGAGCCATTTAAGTAGACATAAGCCTATAAATGGTCATTCTTCTGATAAACAATGACTAGATAAAAATTCTCGTTAAGGAGTTGATAAATTGACTTTTTTGAGTTAGAATATTGACTAAGGCTCTGTTTGGCCCCAAGTTACCAAATATTATTGGTAAGTTATTTTTGAGAGAAATTTTGGTGAAATTGCACCAT
Source organism: Solanum dulcamara (assembly GCF_947179165.1). Taxonomy (NCBI): domain Eukaryota; kingdom Viridiplantae; phylum Streptophyta; class Magnoliopsida; order Solanales; family Solanaceae; genus Solanum; species Solanum dulcamara. The sequence continues at coordinate 71,993,220 of NC_077241.1, read as the reverse complement.
GCGTTTGACCCTAATTTTTTTCAAATTTTGGTGAATTTTCAAAAAATATTATTTTTACTCGTAAGTTCTAAAAATTATTTAAAATACTCATAGATTTGTGTTATCATTTTATAATGAACACGTTCCATTAAAAAAAGCTTATAACGTAATTGATAACTATCAACAACAACAAAATAACATTATAGGCAAGAGTAATACATTAATCGAATTAAAAATAAATTATTATTTTTTCCAAATTTTGTTACTCAAACTATTCTTTTCCAGAGGAGGTAATACCAAACTATTTTTTTATAAAATCTTGATTGATCATATTAATGGAGTAAATTGGTAGATAAATATTTCGTTGAAATTAATAAATAATTGATGTTTTTATAAAAATATAAAAGTTTGGGGTTATTTTAAAATTTAAAAACTTCTCAAATTTCCAAGTTCTACTTTTTTTTTTTTAGAATTTGAGAACTTGGAGATTTTGCCAAAAATATTTATCAAATAATAACAAATTAAATAAATAAACACAAATTTTTAAATATTTTTTAAATTTTTTTCAAACACTACCTAATAGTCGTGGGCTCAGGGCAACAATTTTGAAAAGGTCATCTCTCTATATTTACGTGTCGGCCTGTAATGACAAAACTAACACTTCTTTTTAGTTCATCTAAACAAATGTCATTTTATTATAATTAAAAATAATCTAATTTTAATTATTTTTTTTATTTTTAAAGAAATAATTTTCAACCTCACATAATATTTCTGAATGATTTTAGATTACGAATTTCAAATTTTTTTCTTTGTACATGTATTAAATCAAATGATATCAGAAATAACATCGAAGGATTCAGTTGTGGCGTCAATTTTGAATAAAGGTCATCACCGTCAACGCCGTTAATTCTCGCCGGCTCTCCATTTTCTAAACTCCGTCAACCCTCAAATTCTTCCCCATCTCCGAAATCCTCATAAATCCTCTCTTCTCTCTACTGCAGTGCATATCATTCTCTTCAACATCTGATTTTTTCCGATCTCTCATCGAACTGCTGCAATGTTGGTGAGTAGAAGCTACATTTTGAGCATTCCAGTTCCGATTTTTTTTTCCAAGTCTTTAACTGAATTTATAGCTGTCTATTCATCTGATTTGATAGTTTTGGATGTGGCTTCTATTGATTGCCTTTGTTGAAGTTCAGCTGCGATTTTGTTTTGTCTTCTTAAATCTTCGAGCTCTGAGATTGAGATGTTTTGAACTATCTAATTACTTCAATTATAAGCTACATTTTGAGCATTCCAGTTGTGATTTTGTTTTTCAAGTTTTGAGCCGAATTTTCTTCTGTATATTCATCTGATTTGATAGTTTTGGATGTTGCTTCTATTGATCCCTTTTGTCGAAGTTCAGCTACGATTATTTTTGAGCTCCAGATTGAGATATTTTGAAGTATCTAATTACTTCAATTACAAGCTAATTTAGCTGTTTTAGGTATCTTTGATATATTTATGCTATTCGTAAATTGTTATTGATTTGCTTGAATGGTCAAAGTTGAAGCGATCAAAAGGAGTATAAGCGACATTGTTGGCAATTTTGCTGTAGTAGATATGAAAGTATAAGATTTGCGTTTTTGAAAAATTCAGTTGTTAAATAATTTTTCTGGTCAAATGTTAGTCTTATGCCTTATTCATCTGAACAAATTTTGTGTACCATCGGAGTTCTGGCTTATATGCGACATATTCTGCATTTGATTAATATAGAAACCATATCATTAGTTGACTAAGTATGAATCTCAAACTAGTTGGAGTGGACTAGATCCTTTACATTCAGTCAACTCTATTCGGGGCTGTATCATTCATGTACTTGTATATAATTTGTTTTTGACGTCCAGCCAGCTTAAGAATAATTGTAATTTGATGAATCCTCTATTTTGTGGATCATGCAAATCAAACGATTCTTGCACAAACGATTTGAACTTATACAAAAACAAATTGTTTGGGTTATGAATATAGTGACGTGCATTGGATAATTTGACTAATATCCTAAGGCCATATCACTTCTTTTTAAAAAAACCCATTTATACGAGGAATATTATATTCTTATATAGATATTTGTGTTGGGAGGGGGAGGCTGAATGGGATAAGATTGGCCATTCTCAGATTTGAGTTATAGTATAATACTACCTTTACAACTTCACTGCTAGTTTACTAGATTTCGGTGTCAATCATGCGAAATATTGTGTCTAACGAGATCAAAGAAGTTAGACCAACTTCTTCATACGCAATGCTAAGTCACGAGTGGATGCACAACATCTTTTAGGCCAAGGGCATCTTCATGCATGAGATATCAAATAAAAGTTGATTTGATAATCCAATTGCTTTCAACACATTCTTGTAAAATGACTTGTTCAGAAAACATTGCTTTTACTCTTGGTGTGAAAGAGTATTAAAATAACAACTCCGTTTCAGTCCCAAACAAGTTGGGGTTGTCTAATTTAAAATGAAGATATGAAAGAGTATAAACTATCACTAAATTACATTTCTAACAGTGTAAGCAGCAAAAATGGACAAATACATGTTGAATAGGACCAGTGGATTTGGGCGAGTATGTTAATTAGTTTACAAAAAGGGATCAAAATAAACAGGTGTAATTTATCATTGAATCAGAATCAATCAGCCTAATGCTCAAACATTGCTGATAAGTTTCAAGCCAAGTACCTCTCTTACCATATCTTATTCCTAATAGTCCCAAATGTTCATTTTAAATTATTATTACACATCTTTGCATGATCGTTTTGCTAAACATGTTGCTTTTTCTATTTGTTTTAAAGGATGATAACTGTTGTCCAAGTATGTCTTATTGTGAATTACGTATATAACTGAAATGTTGATGAGTCTGTCTCCCAAGCTCTTGACAGCTTTCTGGTTCCTGAGCAGGTGAAAACTGTTAAAGTCAGCAATGTCTCCTTAGGGGCATCACAGCGTGATATCAAGGAATTCTTTTCCTTCTCTGGTGAAATTGAATATGTTGAGATGCAAAGGTTAGCTCTTGAGGTTATTTACCATTTTCTTTGTGCTAATTCTTTTAGTTTGTCATTAACACCATTTTTTTTTACTTTGTAGTGATACTGAACGAAGTCAAATAGCATATGTTACGTTCAATGATTCTCAGGGAGCTGACACTGCAGTTCTTCTTTCAGTTATCATCGTTCTCCCTATCGGTCAAATTTTTACAATTTGTTTCCCTATCTCTTTACACTATGCTTATCTGTGGCTGGGACATCAAGCTGATAATCTGAAATCTGAAGATTAACCATTGCGACAATGTTTCCTCCTATATGCATTTATATCAAGTAGTATTCATGATTATTTTCTTCATTATTGTCCTGGTGAATTACTATTAGTCATTTGAGCATGAAACTGAGATGGTATTTTTCACTGCTAGAACAGTTCTTTTCTGGTAACGAACCTCTGTTATGGTCCCTTGCCTTTTTTGTCTCGTTAATATGCTGTTTGCTGATAACTTTCTTTACCATGTTTGACTGTATGTATATATATATTTTTTATTTTATGTTTGACTATATAAAGATATGAAGTAATGACTTTAGGCTTTAGCTACAATTGCTAGACAAAAAAAACTTTTTATCTGAGGCCATTGTATGTATTCATTAGTCAGTTCTTTATTTTTTTCATTTAAAAGTTTAAGCTAATTTTAATTCTTGAAATAATGTGCTACTACATAGCCTGGCATCAGGGATGTTGCTTTCGGTTTTCACTGCAGAAGTCCAGGTTCTCACTTAATGCTTATCTAAGCATGAGAGTTTGATTGATAGGGCAGATGATTTTAATGCAGGCTGCCCTTTGAAAAACTCTAGGAGTGAGTTTGGTTTTGGTTAACTCACCATATTAGTGTTCCCAAGAAAACTTATCATATAAATGATATTGGAGAAAGGGGAAAATAAACTTTCTTAGGGCTGTTGGAATTGTTTATAGTTCTGTTTAAATAGGTTAGATTTAAGGAGGGAAGTGCAAGGCTGAACCAGTAGTTTTGAAAGGAAGAAGGTGTTCTATTGTAGTCATTCGTGATTCATGTTGAATATGGAAGAATCTCATTTTATGTTCAATAAACACAAACTTAAATCTACTCCTAATGTCAATTGCTCATACGTTTGATGTTATGCTGTCTCACCATCAAAACCTGTTGAGTCTGGTGATCTACAAAATTGTCAGATACTTGCAAAACTTTGAAAGGTACTTGTAAAAGTTTCTCTATCCTTTTTCGTTCTAGGGAAGATGTTAGAGTGGTCAATGGAATGTTAACACGAGCTAGCACTTGGTAAATAGACTGAACACTGAGCTGGAAGTTTAACTTCAGGTCAGCATAGAGTCCATGCGGGTGTGAAGGTTTAAATGAAAGGCCATTCATGTTGTTCTCTTTCTCTTCCTAGGTATTGTTGAGATTTCTAGGATCAGAGGGTATTCAATCCATCAGTGCAACCTTTGACAAAAGTCTTTTTTAAAACTGGTTTCTGGGTCAAGCAAGGTGCACTAAACTATTCCCCTAGGTACCTGCATCCTCCTGCCATGGCGGATAGCAGGTATCTTTGCCTACCATGGCTTAGACAGATTGAAAGAAATCACTTAGCTTTTCTTTCCCTTGCTGGGAATCGAACACTGTCTCTAGCAATTTTTTTTCCAGCTTCCTTGACCATTAGTCCACAGATTTGGGTGTGAGCCTTAGCAGTTGTCCTGAAATGATCTAAACTCTTTTAAGTTACGATTTTAATTATTATGATGCAAGTGAGGTATTAATTATGCCAAAGGCACTATATTTCTGAACAGTGTCATGTATCCTCAATGCTGACCTTTACCCTGTAACATTTGAAGCTTATGTGTTGACAATTCTTCTTAAAAAGGTTCTTGACAGTTATGATGTAATTCTTATGCAACAAACTTGTATTCTTCAGACTGGTTGATTTTATTTTCTTTCGAATCTTTTCCTGCAAATTCTTTTATAAGGGCTCAAAAATTCTGATGCATCGTGACTCTACTTGAAGCATTTAAGAGAGTCAGTGGCAAAAATTGTGAGATAAATTTGTAGTTCTCATTTTAATCCTTATGACTATATCACTTTTCCCTTTTAATGTGTACATTGCCGTAGATGTTGAGTGTTTACAAATATAGAAACACGAAAGAGTTCTCAATAGTATGATTGTATTTATTTCAGGGTGCAACGATAGTTGATATGTCTGTTACAGTGACTTTGGATCCAGTTTACCAGCTTCCTCCTACTGCTTTTATAGCATCAGTGGTAAAAAGAAAAAAAACATACATACTGACGTGTCCTTTGAACATGAAAAAAAACTTATCTTATATGATATTTGTGATCTGCAGCCAACAGGAAATAAAAGTTCTGGTAATTCAGAATCCGCTTTTCAGAAAGCAGAAGACGTTGTTAGCAGCATGCTCGCAAAAGGTTATATCTTAGGCAAAGATGCTGTGGGCAAAGCAAAGTCTTTTGATGTGAAACACCAGTTGACTTCAACTGCAACTGCTAAAGTGGCCTCTCTCGACAAAAAAATTGGTCTCACCCAGAAGATAAGCATTGGTACTTCCATTGTTAATGAAAAAGTTCGAGAAGTGGATCAGAAACTCCAAGTTTCTGATAAAGCAAAATCAGCATTTTCTGCAGCTGAGCAAAAAGTTAGTAGCGCTGGATCGGCCATTATGAAAAACCGGTATGTACTCACTGGGACCACTTGGGTAGCAGGCGCTTTTGGTAAAGTTGCTAAGGCAGCAGGGGAAGTAGGCCAGATGACGAAAGAGAAAGTGGGAATGACAGAGGATGAGCAAAGACAGAAAATGGTTACTGATTTTGCACAGGTTCATTTATCTGAGTCTCCAAAAGCTTCTGAGTTCACGGAGCATCAGTCAGCCAAGCCTGCACCAGCACAAGGTTTAGTCCTTTGAGTTGAAGGCCCTGTAAGTATCTTTGAGGACTTACACCTCCTACTACATTTCATTTTGCAATCCACTGGTTTATAAAGAAATGGCAAGTGTAAAACAGTATGTTCAATACACAATTTCTAGATGATTTATTTTGTATTTGTACTTTTTACTGCTACAGAATTTGATTGAATTGAATATCAATGATATTTTCTAGTAGATTAATTTTTGTAATTCTTGTGTTATGCCTTGACAAACATACACATGCTCCCACCCTTTTGCACTTAAAGGTTCTTCAACTTTCTTGCTAGTTGCATTAGACATCCCTCTTGACTTCAGTAAATTTCCATAGATTGTATTGAAGGATATTTCTGGAGAGTGAGTGACCTAACATTCAAATTGTGTTTTACATCGAGTGAGGCGGTTGCTGGGCAACTCTTTTTACTGGCATTGCAGATTCCCTTTTGGCAGTTTTAGCATACTTTTCAGTTCATTGGTGCGAAATGCAGAGTATTTATCAGTGTAAAGGGCATCCTGTACCGGCCAAATTTGAAGCAGGGCACTTTTTTAGTAGTGTGTGGAGTAATTTTTTAAGATTGCAGTATAGGAAAATCTAATGAAATTTTGTCATGTGTTTATATTTTAGTGGTTCAATTCATCTATGCTGGGGAATGCCCAATTATTCCAGGTATTTAACATTTATGTTGCAGTCTACACTACAAATATCTGAATCGGGTTTTGCTTTAAATGTTTGGTCGAAGTTCTGCAGATGTTCTTCACATGAGTACATACAACCTGGTTTAATATTCTATGTTAAGTATGTGCTTTTGCTTCCTTTTAAATTTCAGACTATTAAGAATTCTTTGTTATACAAGTTTATAATAGCTTCAAGTTTTGTGTATTTTTTTATTTGCGGGGAATTCAAATAGATTTGCTTATTGTGTTACATATTTAGAAATTCTATGTCAATCACCATGCCCACTTCTTGACCCAACGTTGCTCAAAGGATTTAATCACTACCATTTTCTTCTCTCGTCTATTTGATACTCTTAGTTCTACAACTTAGGAATGACATGACTTCAGTTTTGAAGCCTTTGGTTTTGGGTGGTAGTTATGTTGAACCTTGATTCAACTGCTAGTGACTAGGTAAGTAAGGGGACAAGTCAAGTCACAAATAGTAACCCCTGCATAAAGTTGATGAGTCTTTCTACCCTCTTCCTTGATTCTGGTCTCCAAGATATAAATTCATGGGAAAACGCCTTAAGGACTTAGTTCAACTGATAAAGGTGGAGGGAATTGTGGCTTAGGTCGAGTTCTTCACCATGTGAACTAAGCAAGGTATTTAAGTAGAGAAGAGTAGAGGGATGGACCCTTTATCTTTGAATTTCTAAGGCTGCGGTTGGTCCTAATGGGCCGATTGGTTGCTGGTAAGAGTTATATAGGTATTTATGCAAAGAATAGTTATGTAGGTATAAGTGATGTATGGATTAGTTATGTAATGTTTATTTAATCCACCTTTTACCCTGCACAAAATAATACATAATTCTATCATAATTTAAACATGTATTAGTAGTTATGCGGAAAGAAAATCATGAACCAAATAGATGCTATGTTTTATGTGAGAAAAACCCAACCAATCATTGTATAACCTATGCTAGATGTTATGTGGAGATGCCCCCCACGCTCAATCATTTTGGTAACCAAACAATGCATAAAGTTATGTTAATTTTAATATATGAATAAATTCATGGAAGAATCCTCAGCATATACACATTGAATGATATTTTATTACACTAGATGTCACAATGACACCCTGGATATATAACTTAGTGGAGTTATTGAGGATAAGAAGGTACTTGAAAGTATCATTTATTAATACATGTATTACTTGCATATCAAGAAAAAACATAATTTTTTTATGTTTCACTCTCAATATTTATTATTAAGAGAAAAAATAAGCAACGAGAGAAATTTCCATGTAAATGCTCATGTTTTTATTTTTTGTATCTTTTAATCTCTTGTAAAATCTTAGCATTCTCAAAGCCTTCAAAATCAAGAAAACTCGCAAATTTCCTAATCTTTGTATGGGTTCCTTCTTCTTTAACAAGACCAGGGAGATGATTTTTTTTTAAAGTCTTCGTATGCAGAAAATGACTGGAAATTGTTAGTGATATAGCTGAAGTTTGATTTATTTTATATATATAGAGAGAGACAGAAAAATTAGGAAAGCAATCATGGTAAAGACTAAAGAGAACCAATTTCAATAGGAAACTACCAATTCTTATAGCTTTAGAAATCCTTACCTAAAAGGCATGTGATTTTCAATCTCTCTATATAAATAAACATACACCAAATTCTTAATTTCAAAGAAAAATCTGCTACTTCTTGATGAAGAACAGAGGGGAAACTAAGGAGAATGGGCACAGGGAAGAAGAAAATAGAGATGGTGAAAATCACAAAGGAAACTTCTAGAATGGTGACATTCTCAAAAAGACGAAAAGGGCTTTTCAAAAAGCTAAAAAAAACTAGAATCCGTGACGGGTTCTCGTGTTGCTTCGATTGTTTTTTCACCCACTAGAAGGCCTTATACTTGCGGAGACGTTAATTCTGCTATAAAGAGGAATTTTTCTAGTAGTAGTAGATGTACTGAACAATCAATGTCAGGGCTAAATTTTCATCATTCAAATTCTGATGTTTCTGATGTTGTTGTTGTTTCTGGTGAATCCTCCTTCTCGAGGTTGAAATCATCATCGACCCCGAGGAGAAATGCTCTCCGTAATTGGGTGGAGGGTATAAATGTTGAAGGATGTGAAAATTTGAATCAACTCTTAATGTTGAAAGAACAATTGGAAGGAACCAGAGAAAACATTATTATTTCCATTGAAGATGTTGAGTCGTTTCAAGCTAAGCTTTGTCTATGTAAATCGTTTTAAACTTGTTTGATTTATATTCTTTTGGAATTGTACTCTGGTATCTTTTGGTGATGATATATTAATTATATTGGTATTATTTTTTAAAAAATTTGGTAACTTTACATTGGTAGTCTTTCGGATGGTTCAGTTGGTTTAGAGAGTGGTCATCCACATGAATGATCCGGGATCGATCTCTTCTCAATTCTTCGAAATATGAGAAGTTTACTTAGTGCCACAAAGTGCTCACCACATAATGGTAACTTTATATTGGTATTTAATTTTAGTACACTCAATTTATTTCTATTTCTTTCTATATATAATCACATGAATTATAATTATTTTTGTGTCACATTTTAATGAGGATGATCAAATATTCATGTCAACTGGTATTTAATTTTGTAAACATTTAACTTATATTTTTATAAGTGATTTTATCATCATGCTTAGGGGTGTTCATGATTCAATTTGAATTGATTATTGATTAAAATCAAACTCAAACAACGTCATATATAAATTTAAACAAAAAGGATAGTATTTTTGTTTCACAGAGTTTTTAATAGTATAGTGCTATAATATTATACACCAACAAAAGGTAGTATGAGAAAAAGTGTATCACCAAATAGTCGGTGGATAAGTAACACAAGTATTCTCTCCTCCTCCTTGAGGTTGCAAAATTCTAACAAGCCATTGCGATAGGACGAAGCATTTGTGTCACTACCAAAACTTAATTAACCTTCCTAGCTGTCCTATATTCAGTGATGATTTTTTGATAACCTTGATTTTTTTTCTTTTTTGGGCCCCATCCAGGCAAAAGCATATGGGAGATTGGGGACCCCACTAATAAACTTTGGTGATTATACCTTTTTTCTTAAAGCTGAGTTTTGCTACTTTTACCAATTTGGATACAGTGAAAAGTGGTCTGAGAAAGTTCCATTTTCTAATTTTAGAGAGAGGAGTTATTAGGGATGGAAATAGGGTAGGGCTGGACAAGGCAAACTCCAAATGTGGCAACACAAGAAAACTTCTAAATGGGATGGGATGGGGCAAGATAGGACAAAATTTTGCAAACCGTTAATTGGGGTTATTATGATTGGTAAGAGACTCTCAATTTAACGTCGATTTAGTGAGGAGCTAATGTGAATTTTATATAGTCTCGGACCTCTTCATCTTAATAATTAGTTTTTAAGACGTGGTTCTTTGTGAATTGTATTAGAGGCAAAACCTCCCAGCAATTAGTAATGAACGAAAACGATATTAAAAATTTATTGAGTTGTAAAATGAACGAAAAATAGCATAGAAAGTTGATCACACCTCATAATCCCAATCATATATTTTGGGTCTCCTAGCATTAAAGTTTGATTGAGTTTCGTTAGAGCCATGATGGAATGTTTAATCAAATAGGGTAAGGACACTTATAAACTGAAGTTAAGCATAAATTAGACTTCAATATGGATTTTATAAAGTGAGATTTGGAAGTTGATTAGATTTGTCTCACTGGACTTGGCTATCTCTTGTTGGTGGACACATGATTTGGCTGCACTGCTGTAACAAAAATCCTTTCACTGTAGCAACTTTGAGAAAATTAAAAAAAAATAAGGCACAAGTATTCGGAACTACATCCAAAATTTCAACGATACACCTAAATTTATCTAAGAGTTCAATTATCCCCTAAATAATTTTAAAACGGAATAAATACCTCCCTAACCGCTAAGGTGGCAAAGAGAGTATTTCATCCTTTTTGAAAGAGCGAGAAGCATATTTTTTTTAATATGATTTTTATTAAATGTATTTGTTACTACTTTTTATTTTTATTTTTTATTTTTATTTTTATTCTTATCTTCTATTACCTTTCACCTTTCGTATTGGAAAAACGAAATACTCCGTGAAAATGAACTCCGGCGACAAATTGGAAATGTCATATTTAAAATTGAATTAGGAATTTGGCCATTAAAAAGTGGATAGTTATAATTGTGCTACAAAATACCTATTTTAGAAAGTTCTGAAAATAAAATTCATTTTCAACCTCAAATTTGATTTTTAACCAAATCCATCTTAAATTTTTACGAAATCAACCCAACTTTTAAATATGATTTTCTTAAGATTTTTTGGATCTATTGAGATATCACCCACTCGAAACTGAGTTTATGTGCGATAACCCAAAATTTAAATTTGAAGCTTCGTTAATGGTGGTCTTTCTTTCAATCAAATCCATCTTAAATCTTCATGAAATCAACCCAAATTTTAGATATGAATTCCTTAAGATGCTCTGAATCTTTTGAAACATCACCCACTCAAAACAAAGTTCATTTGCGGTAACCCAATTCGAACTTGAAGTTGCGTTAATGGCTGCCTAAGAAATTTTTGCACTTTCGTTTTTCATTTTTCTACCTAAACTCATTTTTCCAACTTAACACAATACACTCCAACTGATTTTAGCATCAATTGCTCCAGAATGACCACATAATCCAATGACTTCAATTTTTAGCATCAACGGAGGGAAAATAGCAATTTAAGAATAAAGAGAATGAAAAAAAAGACAGTTCAGTCACTTCAGCTCCAGATATGCGCGGATTCGAAAAAACAATCTAATGGAATAAGAAAAAATATTAGAAAATATACGTGGCAGACTGACAAGGAGCGTGTATGTCACTCCCTACTCAAGAATCTGGTTATTTAGTTTCAGGGTGATATTTATTTTGTTTTTAAAAAGTTTAGAGAATAATAGAACTTTTGTTAAGTTTATATGTGTCACTAAAATTTCGGTCATATTTTAAGAAGATATTTATGTCTTTATCCCAAAAAATAAACAAACTTTGAGACAGTTAGAGGTGTTCTTTTTTTCTTGGAGGTATGGGTCCGTAAATAGTAAAAGAAGAAAGTTAAGCCACCTCGAGTACCAGAGCTATTATGAACATTTTATCGCATATATTCAGTTGCTCAATTGAAATTAGGGGTGATAAAATTAAATTCAATCCGTTCAACTTATTTAAGTTTGAATAGGTTATTGACTCGCTCGTTGTTAGTTCAACAGTCAACCCACATAAAATTGGGTTTTGTAACTCAAATTAGCCCATGAAAAGTTTTATCAATTTTTTTTTATAAAATTTATTAAATTTTTTGATATGTTATATATAGTCATAATAGAGAAAACGTTAATTTTGTTAGGTAAAAAAATATTTTAACAGGACAAATAAAACAATTAAAATTTAGTAAAAATTGAATTGAATCGGGTCTTGACTTGTTTTATGACCCATTTTGACCCAATTAAATTTGAATTGAGTTGGGTGGATTGGATTGAGTCTTGACCATTATAACTTGTCCAAATTTGAATCATCTTACTCAATTGTCACTCCTAATTAAAACAAGCTATAATTCAAATATCTAAATGATATTTATTGACAAATTTAAAGAGTTATAATATATTAAAACTATTAAATTTGCGTGAACTCATAAATTACAAGTTAAATTTGCCTCTGACCACTGCGCCACCTGTTGATATTACGACAGTATTGATAAATATGTTCATGAGGAAAGTTGAGCGGAAAAGTATCAGATTATGAAAACTTAATTTCCAAGGTGTCAAATGTTATTGGCTCTAGTTTTAATAGTTGTAGTAATGATTAGCATTTCTTTGTATTATATAAATTGAACCAACTGCTACGCTGTCCAAACTTCTCATCATCCATCATTAAAGAAATAGTTAAAATACTCGTGGTAGGTTGGTTAATTATGTCCTAATCCCAAACCATTTACTTTTCTTTTATGGGGGATTGCAGATTTGCAGTAGGAATAAATAATAAGAGGTCCACTATTAATATGAAGTATTCATTCGTGATCAATTTCATGTTTGCGCTTTAAATATAAAATCATTTTTGATAAAAATTATTTTAATTTTAAAGTAAAGTTTCATAACACAAATTTAAATTAATCGAAAGTCAAGCAATAGAAAAAAGACTTTGATTGGTAAAGGTGTTTTCTATGCCTACGACCTGTTCATTGTCACCTGCCTGACGATTAAAGATATTTCTAGACCGAGTAAAATGAGATAGTGAGAGGTGGGCAGGTGGCCATTATTTCATGGATACGCCCAATTTTTTTGTGTGCCAATTTCTGGCCCTACTGATTCTTGTCACAGCTAAAAATGGTTCACTTTCAGATAAGCATCCTATGAATGGAGCAACTGTTTCTTTTGCTTGTGGAAGGATTCTTGTGTTTTAAGTCTTCTTTTAAAAAAAAATAGAAAATTAAAAAATTAAATTAGCGTTTGGAGTTCGCACTGAAACCTCAATTAAATTTAGATTGTGCACTATAGTGCTCATTTAGGGATGACTCTTCCAACAGAATTTTCTCTATATCCAGGACTCAATTCCGAAACCTCTGATCAAGGTGAAACAATCTCACTATTGCACCATAATTCAGGTTGGTTCTTGTGTTTTAAGTCACAAAGATGGCACTTTCGAGTTTTTTTTCCCCAACTTTCCTTTTTTTATCTTTATTTTTTGTTCGAGTGATGATGGATGGGTAATATAATAGGGAGAAACTATAAGGAAAAGATAAAAGAGGAATTGTTATATGATTGGTCAACACCTATACCTAAGTAAGCACAACATAGACCTACAATTACTGCACTACAACTAAAATTCCAAATGGTAAAAAATTTCTTTGGAAATATTAATTATACATGTCGGCTGGGAAGGGGACGGGGATTACAAGATGAGAAATTCAACTCAATCAACAACGTGAAAATTTTAATAGCTAATCAATTGAATTATTATACTTCCCTAATTGCTTATTGATTTTTTCTTTGTCTCAATTTATGACATTATTCAAATTTAAAGAGTTAAACCAGAAAATCTTTGATCACAATTTATGTGTATGCCACTTTAAATATTTTGAATTGTAAATTCTTATAATTTATAGTATTTTTTATGAGTAAATTATTTTTCAAAAAATTAAAAATTATATGTCCTAATACACTATCAAAACAAAAAAGTTTTGACTTTCAAAATCTGAACTATATCACCTAAGTACCAAGTTTGGAGCATTTTCATTTTCTTTTCACTTTAAAAGTTCTAAACCGACTCAAACAATAGGACGTTTCTTTTAAAAAAAAATCCTAATTTGATTATTTATATACAAAAGGTTTCCAGTAAATTTTGATTTACGTTAAAAAAAATAAAAAATTAGTGGATTACTTTTAGTTTTAGTATATTTTGGCTTTGAATATTAATTAACATGATACTCTAGTATTTAATTTAGTTAAAAGTTTTAAATAGTTTCCACGTCTTGCTTAACACCATAAAAACTACTTTGTCATTAGTGATTTTTAAAATTTCACATTTATTGTAGTTATATTATTTACCGTGGGACTATTATTAACACTTAAAAATCCTTATCCTAGACTTAACCTTTTACGAAAGAAAACTAATTTGGACTTTTAACTAAGTTGTAATGTGTAAGCAAATCATGTAAATCAAATAGTTTTTCTCTTCGATTTTTAATTAGATTGTATTAATAAATAAGCCAAATAAAAATAAGCTAAAATAGAAAATATTAAAGAATTCTTTTTTGTCTCGACAAGCACTAAACTATGTACATTAATTAAGAGATGTGCCATTTTTTATTGATTAGTAAAAAATTGAGTGCTAATAAATATTTACCATAACTAATTGTTACAAAACTATATTGAAAGAAAAAAAAACGTTGAAACTGTAACAATAATTTCTGGGCAGAAACTGAAAATAAGAATAGTGTTTGAAAAATTATGTAAGAACAAAAATCGAGTCCGCTGAATGTACAGTGTGTCCTTAAAGAAATTATTCCCCTCAATGTACCTAAGGTTTTGGAATCTTTCCTCCCAGGATAGAACGATTTACTCACCAAAATAGTGGTACAACAAATTATGGTGACTGTGAACCACTCGAAAGTTGTCTATCACACGAGTTTTTAGGAAGTGCAGAAAAGAAGAAGAGGACGATGTTTTTCAGAAATTTTCGTTAGGAACAATTCTAAGGATCAACAGAAATATATAGCCTGCTTGCAACTTTTTAGAAAAGGTGCATGTGAAAAAATCCGTTGGAAAAAAGGCAGGAAATGTTTTAAATTAATCCGGGAAAGAAAGAAACGGGTCGGGTCACGGATTAAATTTTTTTCAATTACTTACTTACTTAATTAATAATAATTAATTAAAAAATTAAAGGAAATTTGATCCAAATACTTTCTAGAAACTAAAATGTTTTAGGAAATTACTTGTTTGCAAATTTTACATAGAAAAAAAAGAAAATGAACCGCAAAACAAACCCTCAAATTTTACTTTCCTTGTATAATCCTTGAGCAGAAAATTATAATAGGTTACTTGATTAGCTAATGGAATTATCACGTTGTTGGTGGAGTTGAATTTCTCATCTTTTAATTTCCCACCCCCTTCCCACTCCTTCCCACCCCACATGTATAATTAACATTTTCAAAGATTTTTTTTTACCATTTGGAATTTTAATTGTATTGTAGGTTTATATTATGCTACTTAGGTATAGGTGTTGACCAATCATATAACAATTCCCCTTTTCTATCTTTTCCTTATAGTTCTCTCTAGTATATTACCCATCCATCATCACTCGAACAAAAAATAAAGATAAAACAAGAAAAGTTGGGGAAAAAAAGAGGAAAAAAAAAACTCGAAAGTGGCATCTTTGCGACTTAAAACAGAAGAACAAAAATGAATTGTGGTGCAATGGTGGATTGTTTCACTCTTACATTAGTGGTCTCGGGAATGAGTCTTGGGTATGGAGAAAATCTTGTTTGAAGAATCACCCTTAAATAGACGTTATAATACGCGATCTAAATTTAATTAAGGCTTCAGTGCAGATTTCAAACACTAATTAATTATTATTTTTAAAAAAAAAGAAGACTTAAAACACAAGAATCCTTCCACAAGCAAAGGAAACAGTAGCTCCATTCATAGGATGCTTATCTGAAAGTAAACCTTTTTTTACTTGTGACAAGAATCAGTAGGGCCAGAAATTGGCATACAAAAAACTAGGGCGTGTCCCTGAAATAATGGCCTCCTTTCACTATCTCATTTTACTCTGTGTTCGATATCTGCTTTGATCTCCGATTAATTTAAATTTGTATCTTGAACCCTCATTTTAAAAGTAAAATAATATATATCAAAAACGACTTTATATTTAAAGCTCAAACATGAAATTGATCAATGAATAAGTACTTCATATTAATAGTGGACCTCTCATCATTTATTCCTACTGCAAGTCTGCAATCCCCCATAAAAGAAAAGGTAAATGGTTTGGGATTAGGACATAATTAACCAACCTACTACGAGTATTTAACCATTTCTTTAATGATGGATGATGAAAAGTTTGGATAGCGTAGCAGGTGGTTCAATTTATATAATACAAAGAAATTCTACATCATTACTTCAATTATTAAAACTACAGCCAATACCATTTGACACCTTGGAAATTAAGTTTTTATAATCTTATACTTTTCCACTCAACTTTCCTCATAAACATATTTACCAACACGGTCATAATATCAACAGGTGGTGCAGCGGTCAGAGACAAATTTAGCTGGTAATTTCTGAATTCACATGAATTTAATAGTCTTAATACATTATAATTTTTTAAATTTGTTAATAAATTTCATTTAGACATTTCAATTATAGCTTGTTTCAATTAGGAGTGGCAATTGAGTAGGTTGAGTCATGCTTGGACAGGTCATAATGGTCAAGACTCAACCCAACCCAACTCAATCCAAAGTTAATTGGGTCAAAACAGGTCATAAAATGAGTCAAGACCCAATCCAACTCAAGTTTTAATTATTTTATTTGTCCTTTTAAAATATTTTTGTACCTAACAAAATTATCGTTTTCTATATTATGACTATATATAACATATGAAAAAAATTTAATAAGTTTTGTAAAAATAGTTTGACAAAATTTCTCATGAGCTAATTTGGGTTACAAAATCCATTTTTTAGTGGGTTGACCGTTGAGCCAATAATGAGCGAGTCAATAACCTATCCAAACTTAAACAAGTTGGACAAATTGAATTTGATTTTGTTACCCCTAATTTCAATTGAGCACTTGAATATATGCGATAAAATATTCATAATAGCTCTGGTACTCGAGGTGGCTTAACTTTCTTCTTTTACTATTTACGGATCCATACATCAAAGAAAAAAAGAACATCTATAATTGTCTCAAAGTTTGTTTGTTTTTTTTCGTCTCAAAGTTGCTACAGTGAAAGGGGTTTTATTACAGCCGTGCAGCCAAATTATGAGTGTCCTCCAACAAGAGATAGACAAGTCCAGTGAGACAAATCCTCCAACAAGAGATGGACAAGTCCAGTGAGACAAATCTAATCAACCTCCAAATCTCACTTTATAAAATCCATATTGAATGTTGTCCAATTTATGCTCAACTTCAGTTTATAAGTGTCCTTACCCTATTTGTTTGAACATTCCATCATGGCTCTAACGCAATTCAATCAAACTTTGATGCTAGGAGAGTCAAAATATATGATTCAGATTATGAGGTGTGATCAACTTTCTATGCTATTTTTTGTTCATTTTACCCCTTAATAAATTTTTAATATCGTTTTCGTTCATTACTATTTATAATTGCTAGGAAGTTCTGTCTCTAATACAATTTAAGAAGAAACACGTCTTAAAAACTAACTATTAAAGTAAAGAGGTCCAAGACTATATAAAGTCCACATCAGCTCCGTGAAATTCAAGTCTCATATCTTAAAATAGAATCATAAAAACCCCACTTAACGATTTACAAAATTTTGTCCTATCTTGCCCCATACCATACCATTTAGAAGTTTTCTTGTGTTGCCCCATTTGGAGTTTGCCTTGTCCAGCCCCACCCTATTTCCATCCCTAATAACTCCTCCCTCTAAAATTAGAAAATGGAACTTTCTGAAACCACTTTTCACTGTATCCAAATTGGTAAAAGTAGCAAAACTCAGCTTTAAAGAAAAGGTGTAATCACGAAAGTTTATTAGTGGGGTCCCCAATCTCCCATGCCTGGATGGGCCCAAAAAAGAAAAAATCAAGATTATCCAAAAATCATCACTGAATATAAGACAGCTAGGTAGGTTAATTAAGTTTTGGTAGTGACACAAACGCTTCGTCCTATCGCAATGGCTTGTTAGAATTTTGCAACCTCAAGGAGGAGGAGAGAATACTTGTGTTACTTATCCACCGACTATTTGGTGATATACTTTTTCTCATACTACCTTTTGTTGGTGTATAATATTATAGCACTATACTATTAAAAACTTTGTGAAACAAAAATAAAATTCTTTTTGTTTTAATTTATGTGAAATTTTTTAATTGATTGAAGAGTTTAATATAAATTTGTGATTTAATTTGTATGTTATAAATTATCCCCTTAAGATAAAATAAGAAGTTTTAAATTAAATTATTATTAAATATAAAAATATATCATTTTAAAAGTATTTTCATGTAATGTTCAACCTTTTGTTTTTGAAAACAAATTAATGGTTGATGGCTTTCTTTTTTCTTTTAATTTTTTTAAAAAAAACTATGAAAGAGTGATGGCTTTCTTTATTGTGATAAGGGCAGTCGACGACAGCTTCCTGGACTTTTACTAATAGGCCAAGTTTGCTATATCTTGGACAAGTATTATTCAAAAGTGAATTTAAAATTTTAATTAATTTAACAAGTTCAATTTTTAAAGGTTCTACCACTGAACTATAACAAGCTTTTGAAATGATAAGAGTTCAAAACTTTTTTTTGAACTAAAAAAAAAACATTGTCGTCAAACTAAACGAAATTCCTTAGCTAAGCATGATTTGGTTCACTACTTTTGGAATTTATGAATTTCGTCTATGCACAAAATTAAAAAGTCCACATAACTGGACATGGATTATGTCGTCATTTTTAAAAAAAAAATAACGATGGTGTTCGAGAGGCACACACTTTAATGATACATTGAGTATTTGTTCTTTCCACCAACATAAATACTACTCCATAAATTGGAACATGGATATAAATAATTTAGCATAAGAGGCACAGAAGAACTTTTGGCAATGGACAACATGAAGATCACATATAATTTTATATATAAAAAAAAAATTGTTACTAAAAGCATGCCTTAGACCAAACATCACATGTTGATCCTTCAATCACCTAATATGTCCGCAAAAGAAATAAAAAATAGGGGGAAATTACCAAACATAGAAGAATTTATATGACAAGGTCTGAGATTGGAAAATGGAAATGAACAACCACCCATTACATATGGACAATGAAATTTTATGGAAAAATTGCAGAAGAAAAATTCTTCCAAGTTGTTGAGGAAAATGTTAAAAGTATTTTTTTCTACTCTAAAAAAAAAGGGGGGGAGGGGTTATTTATACTGAGAAGTGTACTTTGTTGTTTTCTATTTCATATTCGTTTCAAAACTTGATTAATTTGAATCTTAGAAAAAAATCACTTCGAAAATAAACATAGATTAATACCATCATTTGAAAATTATGAATTTTAAAATTTAGAACAAAATAACTGATTCAAAAATCATATATATATATATATATATATATATAGGTAAGGCATAAGAAAAACTTAAATAGTGGCAAAAAAAAGAAGAGAAAGGCATAAGAAAAAGTGTACTAAGCTGAGGTAGAGTAGCACATAGGAAAGATGAACTTGTGGATGAGAAAGTAAAAATAGAATGGATAATTAATTAGGGAAGAAGGCAATAGGGCATTTAGCATATTAATATACTCACCCATTTCATATTAGTTGTCACGTATATTAAAAATAATTATTAATTTAAATAATTAAAAAAAATTAATTATATTTTTTTAACTATATAATTAAAAAATTAATTAATTAAATAATGTTCATAATTAATATATAATTAATATTTTTAAAAAAATTATGTAAAATTTTATCATTACAACTAAAATAGGACCAACGTATAATAAGTCTTTCCCAGCTGGAAATTCCAAACGAAACACGAGGCACCTTAACGGTACGAAATTTCCAGCTGTTTCCCACAATCACTCCTGCCTCACATTTTGGCTTTTGCCCTCTTCCCTATTATCCAATATCCAATAACAACTTTTTTTACCCTCAAATTTTCTTTATTTTATTTTTTAGCGGAAAGCTAATAAGAAAATCTTTACCATGAATCATAAATATATATATTATTGTTGATACAAGAGTTATTTTCGTCCTGCTAATACATTTTAGTTCAAGTACTAAGAGACCGACATCTTTATAGAAAGATAGTTTTTCTGCTTTTAGAAAGATAGTAATACACTCTACTCTATTCGAGTCACATCGAATTCCTCAGGGTATGTTATTGCTATTCGACTAAAACCGGCATAACTCATTAGTATAGTAATTTTTCTCGCTCCTCAAACCAGACACAACTACAAGCAATCACTGATACTCTGTTATTGTACTGATTTAAATTACTAAAGATTGATCAAATCTTTTACTTTACAGTTTTGTTGACCAAATAAATCAACTTAAACACACGATAAATGGCTAATACTGGGGGAAAAATAAACTATCGGTTTCACCAAAATCTTTTGTTATAACTTATAACTCTATACATACACAAATTTTTAAAATTTTCCTTTTTTGAGTTTTCAGCTCCAGCTCAGGAATTTCCATTGACGTACCCAAAACTTGGAAGTGAATATTTTGTTTTTGGTAACATCATATAAAGTAAAGTAAAATATTTACAAAGCACTGCACATACGTGGCTAATTTAACTTTGTTCAAGAAACAACCAAAATTACTAGTATAAGAAATTCACATGCACAGACGCGTGGTAAATACTTTTTGAAGTAAAGAAACGGTAAAATTGGCAGGGAACGAGTTACGCACGTGAGAAAGCTCCGCCGACGGTGAATTCGCCGTGAATAGGTGGTGGAGTAATATAAGGAGAATAAAGAAGAGTGAGAAGCACAAACAGCGGCTTAAAACTCGGCGAGTTTCCGGTGGAGCCGATGATTTGTATCCTGTCTATCAATCTCTTGCAAGTTCCTTACGCTTCGGATCGCTAAAACATCGGGTTTTTCAATTTCTAATACTCTCTGCAACTCGTCAATATTTGCTGATTCTGTGTACACAGAGCAAAAAGGAGAAGAGAACTCATTAAGGCAAACAAAATACGGATAAAGCATCTGAGAAGTTATTAGAGTCGAATATTTGATTGAAATTGATGAATACTTGAGTATAATGGAAGTATGGAATTAAATCTGGAATATAAATTGAAAAAATCAATTGCGAAACGACGAAACAGAATGTGCATTATACATACCTATACGCTTGGCGAAACCTTCAAATCCATGAAATTGAGCTAAATCTGAAACAAAAAAAAACGAAAATCAGGAAGCGAGTTCCTTATTTCTCTGAATCACGAGAATAAAATGAAGTGTACCTTTATCAGACGGACTATGAGAGAAGAGATAGAGGATGAAGAAGCAGAGAAAGGTGAGAACAGGAATGAGATGAATGTACTTCTCAGCTCTGGACAATGACTTGTTAAGAGCTTTGATTGACTTGCGAACTTGTTCATCTTCTTCATCGTAGTTGTTAGAGAGTGACGACGGAGATGCTTGATCCTTCGTCATTATCTTCTGAGACTCTGCCGCCGTGACGACGGCGGAGTCGTCCCTGCCGCCGACGATGACGACTCCATGTGCGAGGTGAATCTTCGATCCCGGTGAACCGAGTGATTGCCTATGCATGTTGGCCGGATTCTGGAGATTCGAGAATGAGAGAGAAACGGCGATTCAGAAAGAGTAAGCGGAGAGAGTGTTTGGTGGCTGTTGAGGTAATTTATTATTCTGGGGATTTATTAGCAAATAATAATGCCATTAAATTTAGAATACACTTGTACAAAAATAAAATAATTATAATAAATTGCATTAAACACCCGTAACTCTAACGATTGAGGTGGAAATATACCTCCCTTATTGCAAGAACACTTTAGTCCCCAATATTAATTAAATCCTACACATTGCCTCCTAAGTTTGTCCACGTATTTCACCTATGCGTGGCAGGTACCGGAATCGGGACAACCGGACCGATATCTGTCGGAACTGCATTGGAACCGGCCATGAAAATGGTGGTTCCGTCCGGAATCGAACCGAACCGGTATCGGTATGGACCGATAATTCCTATAATGGCCGTCCTGGTCCGGTACATATCAGGACGGACCGAATCGCTATTTCAGAATTTAATTTTTTTTAATTTTTAAAGTTTAAAATTAGAAATTTAAATTTTTAAAGTTTAAATTTCAACTTTTAAACTTGGAAAATTTAAAAATTCAAATTTTGGACTTTTAGAAGCATTGTCTAAAGTGACACTCGTTATTTTATTAGTTATTCCAAAAAAATCTATAACTCCTAAAATAGTTTGAGCAATATAAGCAACGATTTTTGAAACTTCATAACTTTTGTAACTCAAAATATGTTTTTGTAAATTTAAATTTTCATCAATCCAATGATCGGTAATTGTAAAAAAATCATTACCATTTACATTACTGCCCATATCAGAAGTTATAGCTATTCTACAAGTATTATAATTAAATAAACAATGAAGATAATAAAAATGTTGGCCTTGATAATAAAAAATGGTCTTTTTAATAGTGTTTCTTGAAAAATCATTAAACGATGGATTATACACTAATCTAATGTAATGAATAAAATCATAATTTTCATCAAAACTAAAAGGCAATCAAGTAAAAACAATCATTTTAGCCAATTCTTCTAGATCTCTTTCTCTACTATATGATCGTTATATACTAGGTCCAGAAACATTAGAAGGGTTTAATGTCGATTGTACCATGTTAGAACCCCCTACTCCCACAGATGCATCAAGAAGGGGCGTACCATTTTTTATTGTATCCGTTATCGTGTTAGCTTCCAAAAATTTTCTTTTACAACAACCCATCAAATGATTTCGTAAATTTCCTGTACCACCAGCCTTTTCCGCAATTTTATGGTTCATAACATATTTACATTTATTATAAATTGTTTTAATTTTATCTCCGCTTTGAATCATAAATTGCCAAACAACAGATTTTTTTTACGTTCAGACTTAGACTTAGCTCTACTAGAATGTACAGGGGGAGTGGGAACGAAAACAGGAGCAGGAAAAGGATCAATATCCGTAAGTGACTCAGTTTCATCATCATCAAAAGTATCAATATCATCATTATCTATATTATCATCATCATCATCTAGTGATTCATCAAACTTATCATTTCTTCTATCTAAATATTCATGGTCTAATTGAGTATTACTATCAATATCAAAACAAGTATCATTTACATACGTATAATCGTCTATATTTAGGGCTGGGCATAAAATATCGAAAAATGAATTACCGAACTGAATTGGCTATTTCAGTATTTTGGTATTCGGTAATTCGATTCTGTATTCGGTACTGAAATATAAAATTCGATATTTTGATTTTGATATTCAGGATTTATAATTATACCATTCGGTATTCGATATTTACCAAATACCGAAATTAAATTCTCGCGGTATTTT
Source organism: Solanum dulcamara (assembly GCF_947179165.1). Lineage (NCBI taxonomy): Eukaryota > Viridiplantae > Streptophyta > Magnoliopsida > Solanales > Solanaceae > Solanum > Solanum dulcamara. The sequence goes on along the minus strand of NC_077241.1, from coordinate 71,969,828 downwards.
TCTTTCTTGTAAGACACAATTGTTATTTTCCATGGCTCTAGCTATAGATTAGTTTGTTTTTAAATCAAATACCTAGTACTTTTGGAAGCGTTTAAACTTTAGAAATGGATGCAAGAACATGGACACCTCTTCATGCCGATGTATTCAAGTCATACAGTTGGTCTGCAAAAGTTTGTGAAAAAAAAACACTGGTATTTTCTTCCTCCAAGGCAACATCCCTTAGTTTTTGACAGGTGTGGTATATGTTTTTGTTATCCGTGGACTTTCTTCAAACCATTTTTCTTTTCCTGTCAACATTTTCAGACTTTGGAAATAAGATTAGGTTAAAACTATGAATGATTTGAGAAAAAATTGTCTGAGTGACTGAGAAAGCAACGTACAAAACACTAAAAGTTTTGATGTCAAGTTCCAAGCAAATGCGCCATATGCTCATATCATCGTAAACATGTATCTCAAAAGAAGTTTTCTCGTATTTTATTTTTCACAATCTTTCATAGATGACTGTCACAGAATATTGAAATAGAAGCATCAAATTACTAAACACAACTAAATTAACATTGTTGTTTAGTGAACTTCGACTTCAATATGGTATTAACGAATACCGTACCGAACCAAAGTTTGATTTACTAATTACTGAATTACCGAATCAAAGTTTAAAAGTTCGATATTTGACATATACTTTGAATTATCGATTACCGAATTACCGAACTTGAACTTTGAAAATACCGAACCGAATACCGAACGCCCAACCCTATCTGTATTAATACGTAATGATGGTTATCTAGTTTTAGATTCAGAAGAACTTTGAAAAGATGGCACTTTCAAGTTTTTTTCCCCATTTTTTCTTTTTTTAGCTTTATTTTTTGTTCGAGTGGTGATGGGTGGGTAATATAATAGGGAGAAACTATATTACTATCATCATCATCATCTAGTGATTCATCAAACTTATCATTTCTTCTATCTAAATATTCATGGTCTAATTGAGTATTACTATCAATATCAAAACAAGTATCATTTACATGCGTATAATCATCTATATTTAGGGTTGAGCATAAAATATCGAAAAATGAATTACCGAACTGAATTGTCTATTTCAGTATTTCGGTATTCGGTAATTCGATTCTGTATTCGGTACTGAAATATAAAATTTGATATTTTGATTTTGATATTCGGGATTTATAATTATACCATTCGATATTCGGTATTTACCAAATACCGAAATTAAATTCTCGTGATATTTTTCTTTCTTGTAAGACACAATTGTTATTTTTCATGGCTCTAGCTATAGATTAGTTTGTTTTTAAATCAAATACCTAGTACTTTTGGAAGCGTTTAAACTTTAGAAATGGATGCAGGAACATGGACACCTCTTCATGCCGATGTGTTCAGGTCATACAGTTGGTCTGCAAATATTTGTGGAAAAAAACAATGGTATTTTCTGCCTCCAAGGCAACATCACTTAGTTTTTGAGAGGTGTGGTACATGTTTTTGTTATCCGTGGATTTTCTTCAAACCATTTTTTTTCCTACCAACATTTTCAGACTTTAGAAATGAGATTGGGTTAAAACTGTGAATGATTTGAAAAAAATTGTCTGAGTGACTGAGAAAGCAACGTACGCTGCTAACCACTGAAAGTTTTGATGTCAAGCTCCAAGCAAATGCGCCATATGCTCATATCATCGTAAACATGTATCTCAAAAAAAGTTTTCTTGTATTCCATATCTCACAATCTTCCATAGATGACTGTCACAGAATATTAAAATAGAAGCATCAAATTACTAAACACATCTAAATTAACATTGTTGTTTAGTGGACTTCGACTTCAATATGGTATTACCGAATACCATACCGAACCAAAGTTTGATTTACCAATTACTGAATTACCGAATCGAAGTTTGAAAGTTCGATATTTGATATATACTTTGAATTATCGATTATCGAATTACCGAACTTGAACTTTGAAAATACCGAACCGAATATCGAACGCCCAGCCCTATCTGTATTAATACGTAAGGGTGGTTGTCTAGTTTTAGATTCAGAAGAACTACCACCAAATTTAGTTTTTTCGGTTAAAACATTAGTAACACTACCCAAAATTGATTTTTTACCTTTTCTAGAAATATTTTTGTCTCCAAAATTCATATTAAAATTTTATAAATATGCAAATTAAATATAATGCAAAAGAACACAAACAAATAAATAAGTAAACCAGTGAAGACTAAATAAGTAAACTATTAAAGTTTTACAAATATGCAAATTAAATATATTACGTAAATTAAACACAAACAAATAAATAAGTAAACTAATAAGAACGAAATAGATGAAAATTATAAGTTGAAACGAATGTACCGAACGTCTGCATAAAAACAGACGTAAAAGCCTAAAATTGATGAACTTGAAGCTTGAAGATGCTCCAAAATAATCCACCAAAATTTTTCTAACTAAATAATTTAAGAACACTTAATAAAGTATTTTAGAAGTAATGAAACTTGAAAGAGTTGAGAGTTGAGAGAGTAGAAAGTAGTGTGAAAAAATTGTAAAGGGGGGAGATTTTTTATAGTTAAAAAATAGGATTTATTGTATTTTTTATAAACTTTAGGGTATTATAAAAAAAATGGGGAATAGGAGGGTGTTTAGGGGGCTGATGGGGTGATATAGCCGTTGGGGTGGGCCCTCCCAAAGGCTATATAACGGCTAAATTATAATAAAAAAATTAATTTTTTTGGCGAAAATTTCAGATCGGTACTGACACAAACCGATCCCCCTACCTCTACCCCTACCGTGACTTATCGGACCGAGATGGAATAGACTGATACCGATACCAATAAATTTCGATTCCGCTGCCACCCTTAATTTTACCTAACCACCTAAACTCAATTTCTAACCATTTGAATACTTTATATTTATTGAAATATGGTCGCTCATTATAAATTGGTAAGGAAATTTATTACCAAATAATGCCATTAAATTTGGGAATACACTTGTGCCATAATAATACTCCTTCCATTCTATATTAAATGAATTTTTTAGGATTTTTTCATTGTTCAAAATTCAAGACAGATGTTTGAAACTTTTTTCATATTTGCCCTTTTATTTATTGAAGGTTTATATTTTCTAGGAGATAAATCACACTACTTGCAAAGTTATATTTATGATTTTATAGAGGGCAATAGTGGAAAGTATGGTTCAAATTATGTTCTTGAATGTTTTTCTTAATATGTGTGCATTGTCTCATAAAATCACTTAATATGGAATGAAGAGAGTAGTAATTTACACTAAAAACTCGTAACTTTAACAACACAAGTGGAAACTGAAAAGATACTTTTCGTATTGCAAAGACACCTTAGTCCCCTGTATTTATGAAAATCCTACATATTAATTTCTCTAAACTCTAATACACCATTCGTCTCAATCTAATTGATTTGATTTTTTCCCCTTTTAATCATAAAAAACATCTTTTGATAGTTGTTATAATTCAAGTTTTGATGCATCAACAAACAATGAGACTTGATTGGCGGATCTTATCCCATGATCGATGTGTGTCACAGACCAAATGGGAACCAGCTGTAAAAGCTGCCACCACTTGCTGTGGTTGGTAGGAAAATCAGAAGAGACTACAAACCATGAGACCTGATCGGGAGACCTAATCGACCTGGTCCCATGAATGATGTGCATCACATATCAAATGGAAACGAGCTGTAAAAGCTGTCACCACTTGCTGTGGTTGGTGGGCAGCAGTTGAAGGACAAAGACGTCCAGCCAATCAGAAGGTACTAGGTTGTTTTGTGCATATGCTAAATACTATCTTTAGAACATGAAACAACTTAGTTTTCATACATCATATTTATAAGGTAAAAGGAAAAATGTGTGTGCGCTCAAAAGAAAGAACAATTTCCTCAAGGCAGCAAGGTACCTGATCGAGCTACTATTGAAAAATAATTTTTTAGGTTGTTGTTTTGTTGTAATATTGAGTCTTGTGTGGTAAATATTGTAAGATTAATTCCTACATTATAAAGGAACATTGATCAGTTTGTTTATCATAAGTGTGTTGGTTCTTGGTTAAGTGTTGACCTTGAATCGGTGAGTTGAAGTCTACATTAACTAAGGGGTAGTTGTGTAGTGGGCAATAGTTTTATTGCTTAGTTTCCGAGTAATTGCTAGGGTTAGCCTTGATCGGCGTATTCAAAGTCTACGTCAACTAGAGTTAGTTGGGGTAGTGGGCAATAGAGATATTGCTTAGACTCAAAGTTTTGTAATAGAGGTATTGCAAGCCGAAGGGTAGAGAGGGTTAGTATCTAGTTACAATAGATTGTAATAGATAACTTTGCTCTTGCACCTTAGTAAAGATTGATCGAAAAATTCTGCTGGACAGGTCGTGGTTGTTTCTCCCTTGAGCAAGGAGTTTTTCTACATAAAATCTTGTCTTATTCATTACTTGCATTAGCTATTTGTTTCATGATTATTCTGTTTAGGGATCTGATCCCTACGTGACAATGGACGCACCCATTCCAACTATTGTTAATAATAATTTTATTATCTATAACATAAATTTTAATATCTATATAGTCTTTAAGAAGAGGGATCACATAAAAAGAAGAAATTTTATTCTAAAATCTGCAATATGTTAAAAAATAACAAGCAATGAGCATTATAGGTACCCATCATAAAAAAATTGGGTACATTTCCTACAAAGAATTTAAAGTATACTTTACTTGCTTATAAGTGAGCGAAATAAGAGGAATTACTTTCCGAAAAGTGGATTTTATTCCCCACCTAGTAGGTATCATATTCATTTTTGGGTAGGATTAATTTGAGAAGATTCAATTTAATAAGTAAAATATTCTTTAAAAAAAATCTATATTTTTCCATTTTTTTTAAAAAATAATCTATATTTTACTCAAATAAGGTTATATGACTTAAAACCACTTTCATAATTTTAGAATGCCTTGAGGTTAAAGTCAATTCTTAATCAACAAAGTCTTCTTTTTGGATTAATGGGTCAAAATCTAAAAGTAATTGCATGGATTTGTTAACAATTAACTAGGTAATTCAATTTCACGATTAAAATTCAATTTTGATATCTAATTCTGAAAACTACACTCGTTTAGCCATGAGAATTTTTCACTTTTTTCAAAAAATTATTTCACTTTATTCTAACCAACTCCAACTTTAAAAATTTCAAACAAAAAATATATATATATTTTTTCATGACCAAACACTTTCGACTCCCTTTTAATCACCCCTTCCCTCCCCGGCCCAATGTCAAGTAAATGACGGGGCTTTATACGAAAAGGACCATTTCCTTGCTTAAGATGGAAGCTAAAGCTATCTTAAAACAATTAGAATCGGCAAGTGAACTTTGCTTTCTTCCACTTTTTAAATAAAGTTAGTTAAGGTGGTTAACTTTTTGTATGTGTTAATTATGAATTGTCGCTTTGCCTTATCTACTGCTGCCAATCATTGCTCTTATAATCGGATCAAGATGAAGATCATAGTATAAGAAAAAAATGAATATTAATTTCAATTAGTGATGATAAATGAATGGACTTAGTTAAATTTGAGAAAATAATAACGAGGCAATATAAAATGAATAATAATTTAATCGGTTTATATTTCATATGAGTAATAGTGGGTTGATGACAAATAAATCAGATAAAAGATGAATTAATTGATATTCTCATGAGTAGTATTCTACTTTAGAATTTAACATTCATGTAGAACTCTAATAATTTGATAATTGATTTGCAAGAACTAAAGTTCTACTTCGTCATTAGTTTTTAATTACTGCTTTCCTGATTCATAAGAGAAATAATTTTATTTAAAATTTATCTACACACTGTCTATCAAATAGTAATTAATTTTTTAAGTTGGTCATAAGTTAAAGAAAAATTTACATGTAAAGCAACACATGTGTTAAGATAGTTAAGGAGTAGGTAGTTAGAGATAGGGACAGTTTAGTCATTTACAGTGTTATAGTTAGAACTAACTAACTGAATTAGTTAGTTAGTTACCACTTAGTTAGCTGTGTATATATATAGCTAATAATATCTTGTAAAAAGGATTAGGGCATTTTCAGCCCCAAAATGAAAAATGCATTCTGAGCTCTCTCTTTCTCTCATTCTTCTCATCTTCATCTTCATCCTCATTCTCTTCACTGTGTATTGATGTGTATCTGTGCACTCATTCTCAGAGAAGTTCATGGTATCAGAGCCTTGAACACTATGAAAAGTGTTCTTAGTTGAGTCATAGACTCTAGACAAGAGTCAAAGATTTGTTCGATCAAAAACTCTATTTTGTGGATCTAAGCTCCAGTGAAGCTGAAATCTGCAAACAACAAGTATTTTTTCGCAACAAAACTCAAAAGAAAAAGTTGAAGAAACAATGCCTGTTGAAGCCACAATTCCAAATCTAGGTCAAAACCTCAATCAAAATCAGTTCAATATGCAAAGAGTTGGTGTACCTGTGTCTACAAGCTCTACAAACAACATTGGGCAAGGTATTGACTACAATCACCCTCTATTCCTTAGCCCTACGGATGTGAGTGGAATTAGTCTCGTTTCATTTCAGCTGCAAAGTGTGGAAAACTACACCTTGTGGAATAGATCGATTAAACTTGCCTTGTTAGGGAGAAATAAGCTAGGATTAGTGGATGGAACATGCAGAAAAGAGATGTATGTTGAAGAACTGTGGGGACAGTGGGAACGGGTGAATGCTATTGTGTTGTCGTGGTTGATGAACTCAGTTTCAAAGAGTTTGCTAAGTAGAATTGTGTTTGCCTCAAGTGCCTCAAGTGTATGGACTGATCTGCAAGAGAGATTTGATAGGGTTGATGGATCAAGATCTTACAGCCTACACAAAGAAATTACCTCATTACAGCAAGGTACTTCCTCTGTATTAGTGTATTATACAAAGTTGAAAGCATTGTGGGATGAGTTCGAAGTATTAGTGCCCTTACCTTGCTGCAACTGTGAGAAGTCCAAAGGATTTGTAGCTCACATGAATAGACAAAAACTATATCAATTCCTAATGGGATTGAATGACACATATCATCAGGCTAGGAGTCAGATACTCATGATAGATCCCCTGCCAACTATAAATCAAGCATATGCTATAATAGTAGGAGATGAGAGCCAAAAATCTGTTGTTACAGGCAACAATAACTTGGGACTACATTCTTCCATCATAGACTCAGCTGCAATGTATTCCAGAGGTGGCAGTAGCTCAGGTGTCAGTAACAGGTTCAAGAAGAATACACTGCTAATATGTGACTTTTGCAAGTGTAGAGGTCATACTAAAGAATCCTGCTACAAGGTGGTTGGATATCCTCTAGACTTTAAGTCCAAGAGGAAGATCCAAAGTGCAAACATTGCTTATGCAGATACCAGTGACTTGGCCAGTCAGACACAGCAATCAGCATCAGCTAAGGCTAATTTCTCATATGGCTTGAATACAAATGTAATTGATAACTCAGTGTGGGACAGGAATATCACAACTCAGCATCTTGCAGACAGAGGGTCAGTTGAATCTTCTAACTCCAATGTAACAATAACTCAAGTTGAGAAGGATGTCAAACAATTACTTCAAGGCTGCACATTCATAAAAGATCAATATGAACACATTCTTAAGATGATGAGTCAACAATCAGGATCAAGAACTAACACTTCTGACTATAATAAGGCAAACACTGCAGGTACAGCCCTATTTGTTACTGAAAACAGTGATGTGTGGATTATAGATACAGGTGCAACAAACCATATAGTTTCTAAACTGGATATGCTGCAAAAAGAGTCTGTGCTAAAGCTTGACAGTCCTAAGTATGTATATTTGCCAAATGGGGGTAGCACACAAGTAACTCATATTGGTTCCTGTAGTTTGTCAGCTAGAAGTGTAATCACTAATGTATTCCATAAACCAGAGTTCAAGTACAACTTGATGTCTGTCAGCAAAATAACAAAGGAATTAGGCTGCTCAGTCTCTTTCTTTCCTGATTTTTGTGTTTTCCAGGAACTTTACATTGGGAAGGTGAAGAAAGTTGGTAGAGAAGAAGGAGGCCTGTATCTGCTGTGGAGACAACTCAACCAATGTAACTCAACTAATAATAGAGACTCTGCTCATGCTGTTGACACTGCTCACTCACCAAGAAAGGAGTCAGACATGGAACTATGGCATCAAAGACTAGGACATGTGTCCTCATCTGTTCTTACTAAGATGTTCAATGTGAATAAAGACAGTATGTGTAAGGTGATCAAATGTTTAGTTTGTCCTTTTGCAAAGCAAACCAGGCCTGGTTTTTCTTCCAGCACTATCAAAAGCAGTAGTTGTTTTGAATTGATACATGCTGACATTTGGGGACCCTATAATACACCTACATTTGATGGTAATAAATACTTTCTCACAATTGTTGATGACTTCTCAAGAATGACTTGGCTATTTTTACTTAGACAAAAGTCAGATGTCTGTGCCTCTCTTAAAATGTTTTTACAATATGCTAAAACTCAGTTTGGTAAAGTAGTCAAAGTCCTAAGTTCAGACAATGGTACTGAATTTGTTAACTCAGTCTGTGATAGCATGTTTAAAGCACAGGGCATTATACATTAGAGATCTTGTCCTTACACTCCTCAACAAAATGGTGTGGCTGAAAGGAAACATAGACATCTATTGGAAGTAACCAGAGCCTTAAGGTTTCAAGCAAAAATACCTATCAGGTTCTGGGGTCATTGTGTCCTGGCAGCAGCTTATCTTATTAACAGAAACCCTAGTAGTGTGCTTGAGTTTCAGACTCCTTATGAAAGACTGTATGGTAGTACACCATCACTCACTCATTTGAGGACTATTGGTTGTCTAGTCATGGCAAAACATCTCACAGAATCTGACAAACTGCAGCCCAGATCAAGGTCAGCAGTTCACATGGGCTATTCTGAAGTACACAAAGGATATATTTTATTTGATCTACACACCAGCTCATTTTTTGTGAGTAGAGATGTTATCTTTAGGGAAGACATATTCCCTTTTGCCCAAGCTAACAACTCTGCCCAACAGAAGATATTTGTGGACAATCTGTAAGGATTAGGTGAATTTGATCAAGAAATACATCACCTAGCTCATCCTATAATCATAAGTAATGATTCATCAACACTTTCATCAGGAGTAGAGAAATGTCTTGATACAGGTGGGGCTCATGACTATATGCAGCAACCTGAACATGAGGATGTGCAACAAGCTGAACCTGATGGAACTTGCTCTGACAGACCTGAAGCTGCTGTGTCTAGAAGATCTACAAGAGCTAAACAACCTCCTATATGGCTGAAGGATTTTGTTTCCTTAACTGCAAAGCAGGATGTTCAATATCCCCTATCCAACTATGTGAGTTATTCTCATATCTCACCCTCTTATCAGTGCTTTATTGCTGCTACTTCCTCTGTGAGAGAACCCACAAGCTATGCAGAAGCAATCAAGGACCCAAAGTGGGTTGAAGCTATGCAGGCAGAGATTCAGGCTTTAGAAAGTAATCATACTGGGAGATTCAATCTTTACCTACAGGGAAGAAGCCCAATGGCTACAGATGGATCTTTAAAGTTAAATACAAATCCACAGGTGAAGTAGAAAGGTTCAAAGCAAGACTAGATGCTAAGGGCTATAGTCAACAAAAAGGCATAGATTACAAAGAAACATTTTCTCCAGTGGTCAAAATGGTGACTGTCAGAACTGTGCTATCCATTGCAGCTTCCAGGAATTGGTACATTCATCAAATAGATGTCTTCAATGCTTTTCTACATGGGGACCTGGAGGATAAAATCTATATGCAACTCCCTCAGGAATTTGTCAATCAAGGAGAGAAAGTATGCAGACTGACAAAGTCCCTCTATGGCCTCAAACAAGCTCCAAGACAGTGGAACCACAAACTCACTGAAGCCCTCATTTCCCTCAAGTTCAAACAAAGTCAATATGATTACTCCCTATTCATCAACAAATCAGCAGAAGGTATTGTGGTTATACTTGTATATGTAGATGATATGTTGATAACTGGCAGCATCTTAAAACTGATAGAGAAAACAAAGAATGCACTACAAAAGGCCTTCAAGATGAAAGACCTAGGGGAACTCAGATACTTTCTGGGAATTGAGTTCACCAGATCAACAGAAGGAGTACTCATGCACCAGAGGAAGTACACTCTTGAGCTTATAGCAGAGGTGGGAATGACAGCAGCCAAGCCAGCAGGAACACCCATAGATGTCAATCTCAAACTAACATCAAAGCAATATGATGACCATGTGAATAAAAGGCAAGAAGATGACCCTCTAGTAGATCAAGCAGCATATCAAAAGCTTATAGGTAAGCTGTTATATCTTAATATGACCAGGCCAGACATATTCTTCAGCACTCAGACACTTAGCCAGTTCCTAAATCAGCCAAAGAAGTCTCACATGGAAGCTGCACTAAGAGTAGTCAGATATTTAAAAAGGCAACCTGGACAAGGTATACTACTATCCAATCACTCAGATAATCAAATCACTGCCTTTTGTGATGCAGACTGGGCAGCTTGTCCACTCACCAGAAAATCAGTCACAGGCTACTTAATCAAGATGGGAAAGTCATTGATTTCATGGAAAGCCAAGAAACAGACCACAGTTTCAAGGAGCTCAGCCGAAGCTGAATATAGAAGCATGGATTCAACTGTTTCAGAAATAGTTTGGCTGTTAGGAATGCTGAAGGAGGTGGAAGCTGAATGTAATGACCCGTTTGGTCATTTTAAGAATGAGTCATCTCTCTTCCATAAAATACTCTCTCCGTAAAATTTAAATTAGAAATTTGGACTCTTTGATAACTACAATTAATTAATTGACGAATAATTTTAAATAATTAAGTTAATTGATGGGCTAAAGTGTTAACTTATTTAATTTCCTATACCACTTGGTTCATAAGTTAAATTAAGTTAAAAAGGGATTAGTGTTATTATTATTTTCTAAACCCTACGAAAAGTTGAAGGAAATTGGTGTGCTGCTTCTGCAATAAACACTCGACATCACGGGTAAATCAGGTAAGTTTTTGAATGAAAAAAAAAATCATTAGATAACGATGTGTAATGATGGAACAATGGTATATGAGGGTATAAGAAGGATATTGTAGTTGTGGTCAATTTGAATGAAATGGTTGCAGGTGTTGCATTAGTTTTCTTAGTATTATATTAATTCTTTTTAAGGGAGTGAGATAGTTGTTGGTGTTGTCTTTTTTTTTTCTTTTTCAAAAATTTGAGTGGACAATTAATGGAATTAGCCAATGAGAGGGTAATGAAGCATAATGATGAATATAAATAGCCTTAAAAGTTAGCTACTGCACTTTTTTTTTAGTATTTCAGTGGTGACAAACTTAGATGTTTCATTAACTGGGCATTGCATTGAAGTTTTTCATATGATATCATATTATTATTAAAGTTTGATATGTTAGCAAATCTAATTAAATATTAGATATATTTTGTTAAATGAATTTCATTAAATTTATGATATTAGATTAAATTGAGACTTAACCCTAGGCTTGAAATTTAGAAAATATAATATTTGATTTATTGATTGGCATCAAGATTTGGGAACTTGATTATAGACTTGTGTGAGTTTGGGGTCTAGGCTAGACATGTGTGTTGTTAGTTTCGAAATCTTATTGTGGTCAATTATTTATTTAGATCATACTTATTTGGAAACCCAACGAAAGGGGAAGGCTCAGGTCTCAGAGTAACTGCTTGATTAATTAAGGCAAGTGAATTTCTAAAACTCAGTTTAAGCTTATAGATGCTTGTATTTCTGTGTTATGTGTATTAGGAAGTAATGAAAATTAGACCGGATTATTGACTATATGATTGACCTTAAAAAAATGGAGATGAGGGGTAGAAAATAGTGATCTAATGACATGTATTGGTGGAATTGATATGTTATAATTGTGGATTTATTTTGGACATGTGAAATGACTATGTTGATGTGAGATAGGAAAAATTATGATTGTTGTCATATTATTATCGTGAATTATATGAACATGAATTGATTGCATTGGCTCTGACATATTGTGTTGAGATTGAAAATGATATGAAACAAAAGGGGTCGGGCCACACGCTCCGTGGCAGGTATTATAAAACAAAGGGGTTGGGCCACACGCTCCGTGGCAGATATTATGAAATAAAGGGGTCGGGCCACACGCTCCGTGGCAGGATATATGTATTGAGGGGACGGGCCACACGCTCCGTGGCAGGTTACATGGACAGAAATGTCCCTCATGGATTCCGGACTGTGATTCAGCGGATGTGTACCGATAGGATAGACATGCATCATTTCATTGCACTGCATTGCACCCTTCTGATATTTGTGACTTTGTGTTTACCCCCATATTGCTCTGTGTGCTGAACTTGACTTGGTATGATTCATTGACGAGACTATTGATGAGTATTTGTGGACTGTATTACTGTTGTTATTGTACAAGTGTAGAGTTGGGCTGATTTTATGCAGGTTGTAGTTAAGGAGGTTCGGTTGGGAGGACAGGAGTACTTGTATCTATTAAGCTTTGCTTAGTTTTAGCTATCCACTTGCTGAGTACCGTGTTGTTTGGTACTCACCCCTTGCTTCCACACTTGTGTAGGTTGTGAGCTCGGACCTGCTTGATCTTATACTATTTTCCACTACAGCCGAGGTTATCAATTTTGAGTGTTGAGGTAGCTGTTACATCCATCTAGCGGACATCTCTTACTCTTTTATTATATTTTAGTCCTACTCTAGAGACAAAGACATTGTGACTGTATTTTCTTTTGTACTTCGATAATATATTAGTGGCTTGTATATGTGACAACCAGTCTTGGGGGATTTTGGAGATTATTTATTTATTTTTGACTAAATTAAACCTTGTTTTATCTCAATTACTTCCGTATTTACTTTCCGTTGAGTTTTAGACTGACTTGTCTCGGTGGGTTGAGATGAGTGCCATCATATCCGAATTTGGGTCGTGACACTGAAGTTGAGATACCAGTGTAGATGTACAATGATAGCAAGGCAGCAATTCAAATTGCTGCAAATCCAGTGTATCACGAAAGAATAAAACATATAGAAATTGATTGCCACTTCATTAGAGAAAAGCTGCAACAAGGCATGATTAAAGTCGACTACCTACCAACTCAAGAACAACCTGCTGATATATTGACAAAAGGATTGTCCAGAGCTCAACATGAGCATCTAATGTCCAAGCTAGGAGTTTTGAACATATTTGCACCTCCTAGCTTGAAGGGGAGTGTTAAGATAGTTAAGGAGTAGGTAGTTAGAGATAGGGACAGTTTAGTCATTTACAGTGTTATAGTTAGAACTAACTAACTGAATTAGTTAGTTAGTTACCACTTAGTTAGCTGTGTATATATATAGCTAATAATATCTTGTAAAAAGGATTAGGTCATTTTCAGCCCCAAAATGAAAAATGCATTTTGAGCTCTCTCTTTCTCTCATTCTTCTCATCTTCATCTTCATCCTCATTCTCTTCACTGTGTATTGATGTGTATCTGTGCACTCATTCTCAGAGAAGTTCAACATGTGCTATGTATTTATATTACCCAACAATAGTTTAAAGGAACTACATTACATAGCTATATTTAGGGATTTATAACAAATTTCTCCTCTCTCTCCTCTTTTGCACCCCTCTGTATCTCTAATACAAATCAAGCGAGAGATGGTGGGAACCTTTCTTCTTTCTCTTCTCCTCTTCGATTTCATATTCAAACTTCTAGTATGCCTTAACGAGGGAGAGATACAATATTATATTAATCTTATTCTGAAAGAGTATACAACACATGATACAAATGTATACCAAAGACAAAATATAGTTGAATACATTGATACATATCTATAGTCGGTAGATACACTCAAAATACATTGATACAAAATGAATACACAAGGAACAGATACTCTTGATACAATTGTATTCGTTGATACACTTGATACAAAGTGAATACACAAGGGACATATACATTTGATACAATCGTAATCATTGATATAATCTATTACAACTTGATATAATCCTATTCCTTGAATTCAACATGAAACAACGAATACAACATGTATTCATCCTTTCTCTTGAATCTCGCTCGTCTCTCTCCTCCTTCTCCTAATCTCATTAGCTTCCTCTCTCTCCCAATCACGCTCGCCTCTCTCCTCTTTCTAACATATAATTATAAATCGTAATAAAATAAATTATTATTATGAATCTCCAATTAAATTCAAACTATAGTCAATTTTGAAAGTTCCTATGAGTTAAATAGGCGGTGCAACGAAATTTTGTCGAATCAAAATAATAGTTGGGATGGGTCGAACTGAGTCTGTGGTGGCCCAAAATGGGCCCAAATTTATTGAGAGAGAGAGAGAGGCAGAAAGCCAACAGAAGGGGAAAATGCGGGAGGTTGAAATTGCTGGTACTTTCTGGCGGCTATCCAGAAAGGGACAACTTTAACTTGCCTTGTTGAAAACGAAAACGCCATATATTCTCATAAAACTTTAAGAAGAAAAACAGAAACTTTCTTTCCTGAAGAAGAGAGACTGATAGAGGAAGAAGAAAGTTCTAGAAAGAAAATGGTTCTATGGGAGATCACATTGGGAACGGCGTATTTCTTGGGTCTGAAACGAACTTACAAGCTGTTCTTGAAGATTCAGCGTAAGCTCATTAGTCCAAAGTATCCCAGGCTTCGTGATTTCGCTCAAAGGTATTTTGTTATTTGAATTGGATCTGATTTTGATCTCTAATGATATCTTAGGTTTAGTTTTTCTTGGCGTATATAATTTATCAATCCGTTGACTGGAAATGTATAGAGATAAGCAATTTAACTCAATCTGATATTGAATCGATAATGTTCACACTCAATTTGTATTCAGGGCAAGTCTGAGAGAGAGAGAGAGAGAGGAAAATGAAAAATTAGTATCTGGTGAAACAGCTTCATAATTGATCATACAATAAGCAATAGCATTGGAGCGTTTGCGGCAGCTGACATTGTCATTGGCACCATGCTTTTAGGTAAATGAGAACAATGGAGAGCAAGAGGCTCGAGAGTGGTTACTGTGGGACATTAATATACATGGTCTCTGTATTTTATCTAATGACTGAAAAAGCAGTCTAATAGAAAGGAGAGAGGAGAGATGGAAGGAGGGTAGAAAGAGGAATGGGAGAGAGGATAAGAACGAGAAAAGAGAGAGAGCGGAGACGTTGGAAGAGTAATAGTAGGGTAATACTAATTGGGAGTTATTAGGATAAAACTAATTGAGAGAGAAATGTGTCAGCAAATGAAATGACAAAAGCGGTCATCTAATATTACTACTTGGCTTTCTATGGAGGAACACTAAATAATAGCAAGGAAGGTGAAATGAAGTTTTGGACGATATTGAGAAAAAGAGAGAAGAAGTTTAGGATGACTTGTCAGCCTATTTTGCGGACATCCACTTTCAGGGCCCAGTTTGAATGCATATGAGTTTCATGTTCTGGTATTTGGCATAGTTTCTGTAAGACTTGGTGACAAGTTTGTCATTTCTTCCCAATGCAAATGGAAAAGTTGTCCTTGGAGGAGTCTGTCAAGAGGAGAACTTCACATAGGTGTCTAAGCTGGAATATGATCTTGGTGATTTTTTGATAGTTATATCTTCTTCAACTTTTTATTGTTATTTTAGCTCAGCGTTATGGTTCTTGATTATAGTACCATACGCTTCTTTCTCCAAAATTACCTTTTTTGACGTGATACCCTTCCCATGTATCTTCTGCTTTTAGTCACTCTCAAATAAAACGGCAAACATCTGCTATTCCAGCTCCGACAATTTGATGTTCTTATTTGTTGAATATTGTTGATATGGATTTTCAGTACCATTATTCTGTTCCCAACTATTGGTCAAAGTATCTCTTAGCTTTGATATTACTTCTTTTTGTGTTTAAAATGAACACTCTTTTCTTAAATGGTAATGGTGGATTAATGTCCCTTTTTCTTAGTTTTATCTCTCGGATTCCCCCGACATTTGACAATCTTGTTGGAATAAGGTTGTTACAGGTACGTCTCTTTTCTTTTGTTCCTTGAATTTCGTGAACTTGAATTTTCTATAAGCAATGGGACTAGAATACATGCTTGCCTTATATCTCAGGACAGTTGGTTATTAAATACTTTTAGAGCTGATGATGCGTGTAGGTGGTGAGTTGAGCACTTCTCAGTTTAATATGCAACACTCGGCCTATATTTCCTAGATTTGTATAGGCACGTTAGATCATACATTAGATCATATATGTGTTTTGAGGTATTGGATTTGCCAAAGCCTTTATGTTCAAGATGCAAGGATATGGATAAGATTTTGCATGCATGTCCGAGAATGAGGGTATTAGGCATGAAATTTAAAGGTAATATATAAATGATAAAGAGTGGATTTTTTTTACTGTTTAAGGAAAATGAGGATGCTAAAATGAAAGGACTTTCCATATTTCTCTTTATCAAAATCTATGAGTTAGTTGACTGTCCCAAGTTGGTAGTAGATGTCAAAGTTTCTCAATTAATATGACCAAACTTACCACATCTTCACCAGATTGCCCATGTTATGCCATGTTGAAATAGTATACTGTTCAAACTATGATTCTGAGTAATATAAAAGCGTAATTTCTCTTGTTCACGCCTTAATATGAACAACTGTTGGTATGAGGAGGAAGATGAGGTAGGATATAGCTTTGAAGCCGGCAGGATGTGCTGAGAATGAATATTCTCTCTGACAAAAATCAGTAATTTAGGGCCTTGAAGGATATGTTATGTGTTTGTGTTGATAATGGAAGTATATCCATGAGATGAATTCTGGCAAAATTTAATTAGGTATTTGATGTCAAGCGTGTACACCATCCAAGTTTTTCATGAATATGAATCTTTGCTGAGGTTTATATGATCCATGGTATGTTTTAGTACGTAATTCCTCAATTTTCTTGTAATGGGAAGCAATTAGTGAGATCAGATTCTTCACCTCGTGGAAATGTTACTGTCTAATCTTTACTGGTCCTCTATTGACACACGATAGTTTCACATTCTCTCAACCTCTTTTATTCTTCATATTTGAGATGTATCCTGTTACCTCTTGATTGGAAAATATTCAAGGTTGTTAATATTGCCATATTAGCCTAAGGATGGTCATTCCCTGTTGTCGGATGCTTGTTCATCATCTTTTCTGTCCAATATTGATTGCTTTGTTCCTTGTATTATTGTTTTTCAAATATTTCGTTCTTTTCCAGGCGAACACGAGCTGCATTTGATGTGGCGCTGACCGTGCATCGCAAGGTACAGGAAAGAGACATTGAAGCTGGTCGGAACCTTGGTAATTGGATCCTTCGATGGCTTGACAAAATGAAGCCATCTGCTAATATTCGAGGCTCAGATAACGATGCAATTACGAGTGGAACTAAGCAGCTTAGGAACTCATCTCACTCCCCTAAGCCACAAGCTTTCCATAAATATGGTGCTGGCAAGGACAAGGAATCCAGCAGCAGGCATCTGTTTATCTCAGCTAGGAACACATGGCAGACAGCGTACCCAACCATTTCAATGATGATCAAACCAAGAAGCCCAGCTGGAACAAATATCCAATACAGGCAGTTAAACACTGTGTTGCCTACTAGTTTTAAACCCATGAATCACGCGAAACATGGTTTTGAGGGAGTGATCCGACCAGACATATTGCAGTGGATTCAAGGAAGCTAATCCATTAACTAATTTGTTGTTTTTTTGGCCTTTTCACAAGTGGACCTGAACGTCTGGAGAAGATGCATATCCGGCACGGATAAAAGCTAACTAGATCAGTGCCATCATGGAAAAAGATGGTTTCAAATTGTAGTCTTTTGTTTTTCTGTTTTCTTTTGGCTGGACCTAGTCCTTTTCAGTCAATATTGTACATTCGTTTCAGATTCTGCGCTGTGTGCACTTCAACCAACCTTGATTGTTGTATTGTTTCTACTCTGTTGTGGTCTCTTTGGAGTTCGACTTTATTGTGGAAGTGCATCAAGGCTGAAATCATCTTCCACAACAATGAAAAAGAATCTGAAAATCAAAACAGTTCTCCTTATTTGTATTTGCATAGGAATAGATACAGAAGTGCTTATACTTCCCTTGCTTTATTGCATATCCCATTTTATACGAGTGAAATTAAATTACTTGATCATTTTATCAATTATGTCGACTTCTAACTTGTGTTATTTCGTCCAATTTCGTGATAATAGTAAGACCCTAAATGGGAAATCACTTTGAAAATGAGGTTATTAAGGAAAAGAGTAGAATCAAATGTTAACTGGGGCATGGTTTGTGTCATGAAGTTTGTTGAGTCCCACTTTGGTTGGGCTCGGAGCATTTGTCTCTTTATACAGTTTAGAGCAATTCTCATTTCTTGATTTCACTTTGTTTGTTTGAGTTAGATTTAAGAATCATTTTCTTATCAAAATTTGATGAGTGGACTAGTGTACTTGACCTATTCGTCAACTAAAGAAAAACGTCTAGCTAGTTCATGTGGGACTTTGAAATGATTGACACTTTGTTAGGGAGTACTTTAGGATTATGAAATTTTTCGACGCGAACTCAGATTGAGTCGAACTTCAATCATGATACCAGACATCTGCCAATGTAGTGGAAGATGCTCTCAATACAAGATACACATCTTGGCGTGAGTAGAAAAAAGCTCTAAACGAGTGATATCATCCTGAGTTTACTAAACAAATCAATCTTCCGACGCTAGTATAACAATAAACACACATAAGGATTCAGAGAAATATAAAATACACTTTAAGCCCCTTAAAAAGGGATTTTAGTCCCTAACTTAAACCTATTGAACTCTAAAGATAGTTACTAAAGATATGATGGGCCATGCGATATCAAGAATATCTTTCTCCTAGAATTGTACAATCAAGAGTGACATCAAATATAAACATTCTCAGTATTGATTACAAGAATTTATAAAGTTGTGAAGTATATGGTAGAAAGTAATATATACTAATACACCTATCTATAAAGAAAGATTAATTAGATGATTTAGATTAGATAATCTTATTTATATCTCTAATGCAATTAAAAATAATCTACCAGTTACTTTATTGTTAATAACTTATACAAGATATACACGTGCAAAATTTGTGTTCATAAATTAGTTTTATAATATAAAGAGACATGAGAGAGGAGGGAAATAAATATCAAAATCAATCTAAACCACATTTACTGTCTAAATGATCGAGTTGAATGGGTAAATGTTCAGTCAACTTATAATAATTGACTTTCATGGTCATTTTAGCTATATATAGATATTTTCAGTACCTATTTTAATGATTTGGTAGCTATAAATTTATAGGAAAAAATATTTTAAAAATTAAAATCAATATCTTAATCTATTTAGGATCCAACATATCCTAAACCCAACCTGCTTAAAATGAATTGACTATATAAGTGATGACTTAATAACATTTAACTAAAAGAATGCTATTATCCTTCAATTTCTATCATTTTAAATATTAGAGAGGCCCTTAAGGCCGATCCACGTTTACCATTGATGCACTTGGCTCAGTAAATGTTCCTAAAGAAGACGCGGTGATTCCAAGTAATGTTTCTGAGATTGCTAGAGATTTTTTGTACTAGTGTTTGATAAAGGACCATCTAAGAAGATGGACGCCGTAACAGCTACTCCAACATCCATTTATTCAGCAAGCTTTATTATGTAGTTGGATGCCTGAAACTCAAGGGAGGACAGCAAGGGTTAATTCTTTTGGTTGCACACTTCCAGTACCTGAGAATCACTTCATCAACTAGTTTTAAGGATACAATGAAGCCAATAAGATTGCAAAATTAAGCACTTATTGGCTGCTGCTGATGTATTATTATTTTACAGAAAACAAATTTCGTGTAATACTACTTGGATATTGCATATCTTTCTAATTATAGTGAAACAGTTGCTTGTTCCTAACTGGATTTAATTATTATTTTTTCTGATTAAGTAAATTTAGTTATGCTGGGAAGAAAACGTTGTTATGTCTAATGAAACACTTGTATGAAAAAAGTACTCTTAATGGAATAACTGCAAATCATCACCCAAACAGTATTTAGTCTAACGAAAGTACAACGATTTGAACATACAGGAAAATGCATAAGAAGCCTCTCTCATGGCAAGAATCATTCTATCGGATGCTAAACTAGGATAGGTTAGGTCAAATTTGAACGGGTCATAATGGATTAAGACAATAATTGGGTCAAGACCCAACCCAACCCAAATTAGTTTGGGTCAAAATGGATTATATAACGGGTGAAGATCCAACCCAACTCAATTTTTACTAAGCTTAATTGTTTTATTTGTTCTTTTAGTACCTAATAAAATTATTTTTTCTTTATTATGACTATATATAACATATCAAATTGAACAAAAAGTTTTTTAAAATTATTTTTTAAAAATTTCTCATGAGTCAATTCGGGTAACATATCAACCCAATTTTTTATGGGTTGAAATGAGTTTAGCTAATGAATGGACGGGTCAATACCCAACCCAAACTTAAACGGGTTGGGTTGGGTTGATTTTGCCAGCCCTAATCACATATAGAAGCAATACATTAAAGATGCAAGCACGACAAAACCATCTCTGCATCTGAAATTCTCTTCTTCTTCATTTGTCAACAACACTCATTTCCATCTACTTTGCTAAGAATAGGGGCCTGCTACAAGTAGATAATTGAAATTCTTTGATCAGAATATATAGAATATAAGTTGAGCTATTCTCTGTTTGATCGCTACAACATTTAATGAAATATTAATATTAACAAGGAGCGTATAAATTTCTTTGCTCGTGATTAGGTTAAAAACAAGGCCAAACCCATCGGTGGCCCCCTAAAGTTGACACCAACTTTCACTTAGATACTTTAACTAGACTTTGTTCATTCTATACACCTCATGTCGAATCCCGTTGTGTCATTTTGACATTTTTTGCTTACATGGCATAGTAATTGTGATACACTCGTTGACCACGCGTGAAAGACCTGATTTAGTCCAACAAAATGGTGAAAATTAATGGGAATAGACCCATTTCAAGATTTAAATATTAAATATTAATGAAATTCTTTCTTAAAAGAATTATTTACAGAAAAATGAAAAAAAATTGGTGAATTCTAGAGCTATTTAGAACTTGGTATTTGATGAAAAAGACAAAAGGGTAGGGGTTATTTCAGCAAAACAAGATATTTGGAGAAAACATTAATGAAAAGGGACAGGGGTATTTGGAGAAGAACGCCGAGGGGTGGGGTGCGGGGGTGTGAGCAGATGTTTCTGCAAAGGGCTAGGGGTATGTGGAGAAGACAATAAAAGAGGGGGGGGGGGGGGGGTTGCAACTTTTTAATGGTTTAAATCTTTTTGTTTTTCAAAAATATCATGTGTCATTGATTCATTGGTCACTTTTTATTTTTACTCAAAATTCATTATTTAAGAATTATTTTTGATAAAAATGACAAATGTCGTCGTTTAATTCGTCACTTTACACGTCATTCGCAAGTGTAACACACACATCATATATTTATTTTTGCTGATTGTAAAAAAGTGTCAAAATGACACAGAGGGATCCGACATGAGGTGTCTAGAATGAACAAAGCCTAGTTGAGGTATCTAAGTGAAAGTTGGTGCCAAGGGGCCATTGATGAATTCGGCCTAAAAACAAAGAAAGCTTATCCCCTATGCCACCATCCATACCATCGCAATACATATGCCTTTTCTGCTGCCAGAAAATTGTTCGTTCTATTCTAACTACGTCTTAGTCCCATTTTAGTTATGTTGGTATTAACAGGGAGAGTATGAATTTATGAGCTTGTGGTTAGATTAAGCACGAAGAAGGTTAACCCCATCCTCACCATCCTTGCATACATATTCCTTTCTTCTGCCAGACAACATCATTTCAATTATAACTACGTCTCAATCCCATTCTAGTTTAGAACAGTTACATGAATCCTCTATATATAGGCTGAACCAAGAGAGCTTAGGAGAAAAAGCAAGAGTAACAAAATTACTTAGTGAAGTAACTCCTTTTGAAAACTGTTACAATTGGCTGCCTACTGTCTGTTGACTCAGCAGTTCATCGTAAAATTAACTATTACTGTGCCAAATGACTAAAACTACAGATTCGTATTAAACCAAAATAAATTTTTCAGAAAAGAATTTCCTCTTTCAATTCATTCACAAATTCAAAGGTTAAGGTAAAAGAAACAACATACAGGATCCAACTTGATCACTTTTTCATGTTCATTCAAAGCCCAAATTCATCCACTAAAATTTATGTATTACTCGATCACAGAAACCAGTAAAACATAATATAGGGCCAAATTTATGGGAGAAAAAGGCCAGGTAGAAGAGGGCAATTCAGTTTAAATTCCATAGCAAGCACCCTTTGAAATAATATGCATATTTAACTATAATCTTGACATTAGCAGAGTCGATCCGAAAGTAAACTAACTAAATAAACATACAACAAAAAGCACATTAACAAACAGAACATATATATATATCTAAACTAGATGATCAGAAATTGACAAGATATACCAAAAGGAGATTCAACTATCAAGCCCAAGAGTTATCAAAAGCAGCCGAAGAAATCGCCTGAATGAATTCCTGATAGCTGATCCTGCCATCTCCATCAGTATCAGCTTCTCTGATCATCCCAGTAAGTTCTTCAGCAGTCAAAGCATGTCCAAGCTTAGCCATAGAATGAGCCAATTCTGCAGCTGTAATATAACCATTTCCATCCCTATCAAACATCTTAAAAAGCTGTTTCAATTGCTCCTCTGTGTAAGGGGACTTCGCTGGAAGAAGTTCCGGTGCAACGAGTGATACAAACTCTGAGAATTCAACAAGGCCATTGTCGTTTTTATCCGCCTTTTGTAGCAACGTTTCGAGCTGATCAGGACTTGGTTTTAAACCAAGGGACCTCAATAGCGCGCCAAGCTCGAGTTGGGTCAGACTCCCATCATCGTTTCTGTCAAATGATCGGAAAATTTCTCGCAGTTCAGCCAACTGCTCATCATCCAACTTCACAGGTGCTTTATTGCTCATATTTCTCTGTCAAGCAATAAATCAAACAGTTGATCTGCAGATTGAATTATTCTTGAAAAACAATATCAATGGATACCCTTTTCCTTCTTTTCTTCGAAAATGGTATTTGGGTCTTTCAGAAGCCGATTCTACAAATTGAGTTTCCTCGTTTTTCTGCTATTCGTGCCGTCCTCTTTCTCTTGTTGTTCTACTGACCTTTTGACTACTCTCTGCTCAATTTGTGTCACTTTCGTATTATTTTTTTCTCTTGGATTTGGTAATGGATGGATCCACCAAATTCTATGAATTTGTAGAATTACAAGGAAAGGCTATACAGATTTGTAGGATCGATATTGAAAGAAAATATGGACAACTTCCCAAATGAACTGGAGATGAATTATGCCCATTTGTCCCTGGAAGAAACTTCTTATATTGTTTCTTTTAAACAGAGTTGGCGTTATCTAACCGATGGGGTCCTCCTCCATGGGGACTTTGATTTGGTCGTGAAACTTTAAATTAATTGAGCTTTAATATTGACATAAAAGTTGTTTTTTTTTTATTTTAAAATAATTGAATTGTTGAAATATGACACATATTTTAAGATAAAAATAAAAATATAAATTAGTCATGTTTTTCTATTCTTGCCCTTTTTAAATTATATTCTAACTCTCAATACTCATTTAATTCATTTTTGGAACTCAACCTTGAAATTTAATTAATGAAGAGTAAAATTGAAAACAAATGCCAACATCTATCTTGAATAGTGAATAATTCGATTATTTTGAACACTAAAAAGTACTCAAATAATTTAATTATTTTAGAGGTTGCCCTATTCGAAAATCTCCGGATCTATGGAGGGAGTATAATTATATAACAAAAAAAGAATTTTCAACTACCGTATAATTTATGTTATAATAAAAGCTATTGGTTATTAGTTGTGATATTTATCGAGTCAACCTCCTAAAAAAAGTACTCATCGTATTAAAATTTGTAATTCAAAATTTACACTCAAATAATTTTGTTACTCAATAGTATGGACAATTACATGAAAATATTGTCGGTGAGACTTTGTTAAGGTACTAAGGTGGTTAGGGCTAATATTCTTGAGGTTTTAGACCTTTTAGTAATAATTTGCCTACAACAAATTGATAGTATTTCCTTAGTTGTCATGTATGTTAAAAATAATTATTTCAAAATAATTGTCAATTTAATCAAAAGAGAATTAATTATATTTTTTCAATTTTACTCTTAGCATTAATTATTTTAGAATTAAGAGTCACATAAATTGATAAAGATTAAAGAATTAATAAGGGATATATTAGTCAAATAACATTTCTAATTAATATTTTCTTAAAAATTGTGTAAAATCTTATCGTGACAACTAAAATGGGACGAAGAGAGTAATATTCTTTTAAAAGAAGCAAACACGTCAACATATGAGAAGAACTCACTTGACAAAATTTCAGATTGTTTAGTTTCTTTTGTAAAAGGAAAAAGAAAAAAAAAGTTTGTTTATGTAGTAGTTTATACAATACTCCATCCGTCCTATATAAAATGGGGACTTTCTATTTTATACGGTGATTAAAAAATTATTAATAGAGTGATTATCTTTACTATTTTGTTCTTTGTTCATATCAATGCAATATACATATAGGGGTCGTTTGATTTGAATACGAGTTATGATGAATTATTTATAATGGGATAAGTTATGTTGGATTAGTTATGATGAGATAAATTATGCTGAGATTATTTCTTATTGAATGTTTGGTTTGTTGTATTCAAAATAATATGTATTGCATAAATTTTAAGAATAAATTGTTTGTTTACAAAATTATCCTTCACTTTATTTAATTTTTTATATTTTCTTTGCAATTATTCAATATTCATTCTTAAAATAAAATTTACATCTTCTTTACCTTAAATATTTTTATGTGTGCATTTTCATGACGTCCATATGTATTTAAAAATAAAACTTTCTTCTTATTTAATTTAAAAATAGAATTTTCATTTTAAGTTTGTTAAAGTAAAAAAAGATTTATGAGAAATCAAAATATAAATAAACATAATAATTAGTCAAATAAATTTATAAATAAAAATTATATTATATAGTGTAATTGTTTAATAGAAAAAATATCAAAAATTATCATAAAAATAAGGAGTGAATGTTTTTATATATGGTATTAAAAATAAGGTAAATATATATAAATGTAAAAAGTGAGGTATAAAAAACATTTAAAGGGATATATTTGTCATTTATCTATTTTATTCCGGGATAAGTTATCCCCGGATTAGTCTACCACCAAAGAGGAGGGATAACTTATTCTGATACTATTTATTAATCTCGGGATAAGTGATCTCAAACTTACAACCAAACACCAAGTGTCACTATAATTTAATTCCAAAATTATTTGGTGTTATCCTTCACACCAAACAACCTCATATTAATTGTAGGAGTAAAATGATTTTTTTTAATTAATTCTATCTATATTTAGTAAATGATCAAATAATATGAAATTAATATTTTTACTAAGATGTCCATCTAATATGAAAGGGATGGAATGGTCAATATTCCTATTTTATTTAAGTAAAATAATTTTTTGGAATAAATGAATTGACTTAAGAAGAAGAAAAGGGTTTTTCTTTTGGGGCAAAAAGTTGCGGCAACAAACGCGGGAATTTCGTGAGGAAAAAGCACGTCGTCGTCGTTATGACTTTGTCAACTGTTTCCTTTTAAATTTGCCATATTCTCTCTTTCCTACCCTTCTTTCCGTCTCAAAATACTTGGATTATTGGATATGCATAATGCAATACAAAATTTGCCAAATTTGCAAAAAAATTGGACAGGCACTATAAAATTAAAATAAGTTAAATTTTTATTTAGACATACGAGTTAGATTTCTTAAATTATAATTTTTTTTCATAAATATGAATAATTTACAAGTTGTGAAAACTATCAATTTTTCATAATTTTGTACAATGTTCTTTAGGGGTGTTCAAAATCGAATCATAACCAATAAACCAACCGTAAAATTAATTTATCGGCCTATTGGTATTGGGTTATCGAATAAACGGTTGGAAACGGATTAAAATTTCATAGTTAATGGCTTATTGGTGTGTGAGCGGATTATTCAATTTTCTTAAGGGTAAACCGTTAATCCGTTAAGAATTACCATACTTACACTTTTTATTTTAGGTATGTTAGCCTTATTTAATATTTTATTATAATATATAAGAGTAATTATATATTTTTCCTTTGTTAGTCCTAACTCAAAAAAACACTAAAGTTTAAAAGAGGTATAGGCGTAAAGAAGTCCCTGGCTCACTATTTTTAAAATAGTGAAAATAAGTCATCTTTTTTGTAAGGTGCGTTCATCAAAAAAAATGTACCATAGAGATCAGAGGTTAATTGATACACCGCTCGATAACCATCCGATAATTGTTAATCTGTTACCAAATCAACCGGTATCTTATAGGTTGGCTAGCGGATTAGTAAATTAAAAACCAATATCCGATAGGCCAAACCGTTAAATCAAATTATCCGTCCGATCCGCCCGATAAGCAGCCCTATAATGTTCTTATCAAATGAGCAAATCATTATTTATCAATAAGATATCGAAATATCTTAAGACACCATATTTACCAATTGCATATAGATGTTCTTAAGGAGTGTGCCAATTCAACAGAGATCAAGTTATATGAAATTGAGAGTAATTAAAAGAAATGTCTAACTATTTTATCCATATTTATGTCTTAAAATATAATTTCTCTTGATTGAATATTTACTCTATTTATGTGTCATAACTCATAATTGAAGTATTTGTAGTCTTAAAAAATAATTACTACAAAGATAGAATGAGAAAGAAATATACTTCATCCGTCCTATTTTATATGGTACCATTTGACTTGACGAGATGTTTAAGAAAAAAAGGAAGACTTTTGAAACTTGTGGTCTAAAACAATTCTTAGATATTTCTATGTCTGTGAATTATTTCATTAAGAGTAAAATGAGACTTTTAAAGTTAAAATATTTCTAATTATAGTAAGACGACATTCTTTTTGAAACGGACTAAAAAGGAAAAAATGTCTCATAAAATTTGCATTATGTATTAAATGCAAAAGTAATAATTTTATCTTAAACTTCTAAAATATTCCCTCCGTTCACTTTGAACTTTGCACGCCCTTGATAAATAATAATTAATATGATGTATTACTACATTAATTATATTAATCGATGCATAATCTTAAAAAGTATTTATCATTTATAACTATATGATTTTAATGTATTTATATTGCATGTATAATTCACATTTAATATACAATGCAATTTTTTACCTAAATAAATCTAATACATTTTAAGACACTTATAATACATCTTTATTGCATGCAAAAATATTTTTATACATAGTGTAATATATCTACATTACATGCATAATTCATTTTTAATACATAGTGCAATTTTTTTATCAAAACAACTATAATACATTTTAAGTCATTTATAATACATATATATTAAATATATAATTCATTTTTAATAGCTATATATGATAAATATTCTTTAAATATGGTATATCTAGGTAATAAATTAAAATTATGTTTAAAAACAATATATAATTTATGAAAGGAACTCAAAGGTAATTATCACTTGATGTTGAAGGTAAAATAATAAAAAATAGTAATTAGTGTTTTGATAAGTTAAAATTGACAAGTAAAATTGAAATAAAAATCTATTTTAAAAATACTTAATACGAAAAAGTGAAGAAGTGAAGTAACAAATATATATTTTTAATTGGGACGATAAATATGTTCAAATGGAGAAAATATTTTTTTTTTCAGCCTAGATTTCTTATTGTAATTACCAAGTGAAGTACGACCTTTTTGTGATTGGCATGGGAGATTCCCCATGTCGTGTGGGCCTGTTTTGGCTTTTCAATATTTTATGACAACAAAAAAAAGTAGATTGTGATTGTGATTGTACCGATTGGCTAACTCAGACTTTCCCCTATTCAAGATTTTTAAAAATAACACAAAAAAGAAATTAAAAAAATCAATATATATTGTATATATTATTTTAATTTTATATATATCGCGTATAATTTTTTAGAATATGAGATTTGAGTGAACCCTTGCGACCTTAGCTTGGCCCATTGTTTTCCATCAAATAATTTGAAGAAGCAACGCTCAATGTTTTTCACAAATGATCGAAAAGTTACAATGATAGGTTGTCCACAGGGTCGATGGCAAGTTTGATTACGAAAGGAGAAGTCAATATATAATTGAAGACAAGATATTTATCAATATATATAATTTAGACAATTAATTTATAAAATATGTATAAAAGTGGTCAACGTATACACAATATATACACTCATTATCTATAGATATGTACAATGGTGGAGCCGTATCTACTTGAGGAATGACAATCAACACCGTTTTGTCGAAAAATTACACTGTATAATCAGATAAAATACTTTTTTAATATGTGTATATATATATATATATATTACACATTTACACCTCTTACCGCAAATATTAAAAATCTTAAATTTTTAAAATTATTTTTGTGTCAAGTCAAAATTCGAACAGTATAACATAAATTGGGACATAGCTAGTAGGTAATTTTGGAGAATTAAACCATATTTTCGTGGGAACTGCAATAAAATCTGTGCTTTTGACTTGTATTGGCCGGTTGGCGTTTTCTATTTGAAGAGAGTTTTCAAACAGAACGAGCCTGCTGGTAGGACATTTGGTAGTTTGT
Organism: Solanum dulcamara; assembly: GCF_947179165.1. NCBI lineage: Eukaryota > Viridiplantae > Streptophyta > Magnoliopsida > Solanales > Solanaceae > Solanum > Solanum dulcamara. The sequence goes on along the minus strand of NC_077241.1, from coordinate 71,941,017 downwards.
GAGTTAGCATTCAATGATTCTGAATTAAGTATGTTGAGTTGTTGACAAAAAAATTACTGTTATGATTGTTGGTAGCTTTTGATTAGAATTTTCTTCTCTTTTTTTTCGATATTTGTATTGAAATCTAATTAAATTTAAATTCATACATTATAGGGGCCATATTTTCTCAAGATGGCACTTTCAATAGAATTTTTTCCGTTTGCAAAGGCTTGAACCAGACATGTAATTAAGCATAAAGAGATATCAACTACACCAACACAATGGAAAGAATTATGTTGACACTATGGGGGTTGGTGTTGGGTGGGGTGTGTGGGAGTAGGGGTGGGGGTGAGGTTGACTAAATTTTGTGAAATGAAGCTGCTAATTAATGCTACAGCATATGATTGTGATGTGCGACTTCCTATTTTATTCATTTTTTTTCTTAATTTCTATTCGATTAATTATACTAATAAATCAACGTCTTCATAATGCAGCTGCCAAAAGAGCCGTTGGATTAGAAAAAATAAAATCAGATCATTGAACCACTAATCAAAAAGCTACCAATTCAACACCCTTTAGAAAATGTTCTTAATACTTTTTATGCTTCACTTGATAAAATTTATCAAAACGGGGACAGTTCAGTTTTCCTGTATTGTCATTTAGATCTTGGAAAATATGTGACTAATTAATCTACTATTGAATGAACAATCTATAAGTTTAAGGAATTATTTAGAGACCTCCTCCACGTTTGAGTTTTGACTTTATCTCACTAACCTCTCTTGTGATCCAAAGGGACCATGCCCAAACATGTTTCAGAGCTAGAGCCCGTTTGGATGGGCTTAAAAAAAAAATTATGTATGAAGTGGTTTTAGAATTTTGAAGTGCTAAAAGTTATTTTTATAAATAAACAGTTGAGTGTTTGAATAAAAGTGTTTATGCCGAAGAAATGAGAAAAATGATGTGAATTTTAGGGTTAAAAGAATAAAAAGGACAGTTTGGAAATTTAGTTAAAATATAAGGGATATAAAAGTAATTCCACGATCGAAAATGACTCTAAGCACTTAGAAAAAAAAGTTAGAAATCCTAACTTTTCATTTTTAGCTGCTTTAAAAACTTTATGGCTTAAAGTTCAAACACCGTTTGACCAACCTATAAGACCCTCAAACGGGCTCCTAGTCACATTTCAAATCCACAAGTATAAACAAGACTGGAGGGAGATGCTCAAATCTTGCTTTGAACAGCCCATTCTTGAAAAGATAGTCTTTATTTATTTATTTGCTAAACAGAGTAGCTAAGAAGTAGCCAGTCAAAATAGGTAACCGAATTGGTTAACAACAATTCAGCCATGGGAAAAACAAGTTCACTTTGCATTCATAATGAGCACATAAATCCTTGGAGTTTTGGAAAGGGAAGGGTTTTATTTGAAGCTTTATTTTTGTGAAGAACAATTTCTTTTACTTGCAGCTTCCTGTTTATCCCCTCAGCCTCAGTGTTGTTGGTAGGATCTGGAGTAGAAATTGAGCAAAGAAATATTATTTACAGTATTTGGCCTGAAATCCAATGGATTATTCCATCTCATTGATTCATCACTAGACCATTTCATGACTACGTTTTCAACAACCAAACCATCAATATGCTCCATCATGAATCCCGCAGTTTGGTGCTTTACAAGTTCTTGACATCCTGGCCTGTAATCCACCAACCCATCTGGGAACTTTGTCCATCTCTTGTAAGTCAGGTTCATGTTTATGAAGTTTAGATTGCTGAGGACTCCACCTCCTGACCCCGATAAGAAGATGCCGTTTTCAGAAGTTGCTGTGATGTTGACAAATAGCAAATTGGAAATTGAACCTGCTTTTGAACTAGCATCCCTTGGGCAGGTTGTCACATAGATAGGCTCTGCTCTTCCCCACCATGATGGGTGGTAGTATCTTGTGCTGATGTTTATGTTTGAGAAGGTCATGTCGCTAACATTTCCTCCATCTCGAATTTGTAGAGCGAGGCCTCTATGAGATTCAACAATTGTAATGTTGTCAAACAAGAAATCCTTGAACGAGTAAAAGCTAGCGCTTCCAAGTTTGATAGCAGAAGATTTTGTTCGAATCCAGCAGTCTGTTGCAGTGAGGTTGTAGACAGGTCCATTTGATGACTTTGGACAGATAGCATCGTCTCCAGTATTGATGTTGCATCTAGTGATAACTGTATTGTTAGAGTCCTCTATGTCTATACCATCGTTGTTGGGTGAATTGAAGTTCCCATATATGGTTACATCACAGATTGATGTCTTATCACTTCGTACAATATGCAAACACCAATAAGCAGGTTCGATGAGTCTAACGTCGGAAACCTTGATATTCCGGCAGCCGATGAACCCTACCAACCTCGGCCTACACTCATCTCCAAGGCAAGCTCCGGTATGGTTCCAGTTCACCATCACATTCTTCTTCTCATCAAATCTCTCTACAAACTTCAGTCCCTGTCCATTGATTTCTCCTCCTCCGATGATCCCAACATCCACCGCATCCTCCGCCAGTACCACATACCACCTGCTCTGCTCCTTCGGGTAATCCTCCAACTTCGGTCCTCCCAAAATCATTGCCTTCCTGTGAATATCCAATACGACGCCGGATCTCAAGAATATTGTTGCCGTCAGGTACTTTCCCGGCGGGAAGATAACGTGGCATTGACGGCGATGTTTGGATCCGACGGCCGAGCATGCGTTTATAGCTTTCTGGATTGGAACGGTGTCGTATTTGACGCCATCGCCAGCAGCGCCAAACCCGGTGACAGAGATGGATAAGAGGTTGAGTTTTGGTTGATGATTGGATTGGAGAATAGAGAATTGTGACGTGGAAGAATATGATTGGATAGCGAATGACCAAGTGAGAATTGAGAGGAGTAATTGAAGTTGAAACATAATTTGAGAATGAAATGAATGATTTGATTGAAAAATGGAAATAAGGAAGTGGAGGGTTTTTAGTCATTCACTTTTTATCCCCTAAAAAAATGAAGTCTGCACTAATGAGCCACTCTGTCTTTCTTGAAGAAAAACTGTGGTGTGCCACACATCTTAGACTCTGTTTACCTGCACAATTACTTAAGCTAATACTATTTCTATTTATCTGAATCTCCAAATTAGGATTAGCTTCAAGTTCAGATCAAATGTAATTGTTACGTTTTCATCTTTCCAGATAAGCTGAAATTACACTGCCGAAAGTTCATCTACATACACACTAACCTTCTCAGATGTCACTTGTGGAATTACATAAAATATAATATGTTGATGTAGTAGTATAAGCTGAAATTACTTATTGACCTCTAAATGATTAAATACTCATAACTTGAAATCGTCAGCTAACTTACTATATATGAAAATACAAAGCTATTTTACATTTTATTTCAGCAGATGCTTGTACTAGAACAAATCTCACAACTTGATCCTGAGATAATTCAGTACTAATACTCAAGTCCTAAAAGAGCGTCTGCCTTACACAGATTACCAGTTTGCAATTCAACACAGATTTGACATCAAAAAGAAAGCACAGCAAGGTAGACACTCTTAACTGCTCAATCCAAATTCTATGAGAATATCACGAACACAAATGACATTTCATGTGGATATTCTTCCTTGCCACCTTCAATCTGCAAGTAATAGCTATAATAGAATCTCATTAATAAAATCAAGACGTGTCTCACGTTACAGTTAAGGTGGGTTAAATTCTACATTCCCCAATAAATCGATGTAGCAGAATATACCACCGCACAGTTCCCAAGACCACTGTAAATCACAACATAGGACGATGGGTGCCTCTACTAATATAGAAGGGAACTCCCTTCCTTAACAAGCACAAAAATCCCACCATCCCCTCTGGAGATTCGCATATCCTTATCAAGGTATGTTGTGAGAAGCCAACTTTTTGTCCTTTCACCTGGAATTGGGATCTTGAGAGGAGGCTGACCAGAAATAGCTCGTGCTATGCCTGCCACAGCGTTTTCCAGAGGACCTAGAGATTGCTGTACTGGAGAGAGACTTATCTTTCGCCCAAACACATCCACACTTTCCGGCAGGTCTATGTTTGATTTTATTTCTGGAGGCTTAAAATTCCCTTCCTTAAATTCAACCTGCAAAAGTAAGCAGTTGTCAGCCAAATGCCGTAGGAAAATTTAAAAATCTCCCAACATACTCTAAAGAAGTTTACCAAGAAAACTATCATCACCCTCAACAATTTCCCAATGTCTTGCATAACTAGTTCCTAAATTCCAAATTAACATTTGGCTGAACTACTAACTCATTTTCTTTCTCTGTGCAGAATATTGCTGCAAGTACCTTTCTGAAGAGGTTAGAATGGAGTCAACAAAGGTACCTGTATTCTAGAGGGGCTTCGAACTTCAAAAGTGGCAGTAGCACTAAAGGACAAGGTGGCTACAGGGCTTGATAGTGTAGTCGCATTCTCTATAGTCAAGCTGTTTGTATTTATGTCTTGGCTAATCTTTTCTACCTTCAGCAGAGGAATGTTGCCCACAGCAAGAAGAGGTAACAACTCAGAAAATGCAGTGAACCTGACAAATTGAGGAAGAAACATAAGATTATTTGCTGCAAATACATCACTTAGCATTTACTTCAAATCAGTTTCTGCATGAAATTTCACAACGAAAGGTTACATTGTTCAGGAGGAAGAGCCAAAATTGTCCCTTAAGTTTGGGTTAAGATTCAAAATCATCCCTTCAATTATATACATCAACATCAATTGGAATAGACCTGACAGCTTATTGAGACTAATGCGTACAATTAAAGGAGGTGACATATTTTAGGTGGTTAACTTATCTATGTAATGGAAGCTTGAGAACAATCGCACAAGCTTTCTTCAAAATTTTGAATGGGAAGTGTCTAATAGGAGCAAACGTGAAGTCCACCTTTTCACAGGAAGCTAGTTAAAACCCTTCTCTATACTATAAAAGAAGTTGATTAAAATGACAAGAAATTTGGGAACTATCGATGGCAATTTCTTTTCTTTTTTTTCCTTAAGGAGGATGGAGATTTGGTTCCTTTCAGAAACTTGCTTCGAGAATAAAGCTTCAAAAATGCAGTCATGTCAATCTATAAAGTAACAATATGATAAATCAAAGGTGATATTGCAACCAATGCTCTAATGGTTGGGTTCTGCGCTTATGTGAGGCTAATAACTCAGTACAATATGTTGCAAGTTTGGTCCTAAGTTGTTCCTTATGGTATAAGACCAGATATGGATATGAGTAGAAAATGAAAATTATTAAACTTTACAAGGAGAAAAGGCTTGACAAAGGACATCTTAATGGTAGGTAAAGTGATAACATGATTCTTAGTTGTTGAAGTGCTCTCTCTAACAGGAGCAAAGCCAAGTGAAACTTTCCTCCCAAGATAGAAACAGCAATTAGGAGGCTTTAAACTCCAATGGGAGAACCATAGAATGAATGTGAACCATGAAGTCATGAACTCAAGCTCCAGTTAATATTCCAAATTTTGGACCAATACTCCTTGCACTAAATAGATCCTAGTGAAGGATATAGCCGAAAGCAAGCTTATTGACAAGTAGCAGGCTAACAGCTCACTTCATAAGCTGCATATTTAGAATTAGAGGCCAATCTCGAGTTCCCTCTTAAAATTATTATGATGCACCTCACACCATAAAGTTCTACCTACTTCTTTGGGTGCAATGCCTATATTGTATGGTTAACTTCTACCATGTACCGGGAATTGGAGGAGAGCAACTTGCTCTGTGGTGTCAATGCTTAAGATAAGCATGCCACTACTCATTCCATCAATGCCTTATCCCATAGAGAATGAAATCAAAGTCAATTTGACTACCTGAAACTACCAATTACCCTTAAACATAGCCCCCATGAGATTAATATCAATTTATAAGAAATCGTTATTCGCATTGTCCTGTAACTCACCCATTCTTTCGACAAACCAAAGCCAGCATGCTTACGGAAAAAATCGAAACTCAGCTACTTTCATTATAAAAACAAAAACAAAAGGTAATAAATGGTGGAACTAAAGTAAATGAAAACTGAATAATCAAGCAGTGAAGCAAAAACTCACACTAAAAGCCACTTCCCATCAAGCAACTCAGGAGACTCAGTTGGTGCTGAAGTAGGATTGGCTGCCTCCAACTGTGAAACGAACTCCAAAGCCTCGGCTCGAATCTCCGATGAAGCCCGAAACCCTAAATCCGTTCCGTAAACTGAATCCACCAAGCACCTTTTCAGCTCTAGAAGCTTCTCGTCCTCTCCAACACTCACGTCAACTCCGGGACTTCCATTACCCCACTCATCTTCATACTTCGGAGGATCCGAATCCGCTAACTTCGTAACCGGTCCGGGTTCCGGCTCCGACTTCTGTCCCCATTCATCAACGAACTCGACCGTCTTATCGTCAGCTTTATCATTGTCCGGTGTAGTAAAAGTCGGCTTTTCCGGGTCATTGGATGAGGAAATGGATGATTGAACTGAGAAATTGGGAAAACTTCGAAGCCTAGGCGTCGGAACTGAAGAAGGAAGAGAAGTGTGAGGTTTAAGGGTGATATTTGGGTTTTTAATGGTGAAAATTAGAGGATTGTAGAGAGTGGACATAGTTGATTGCTTTTGGAAATAGGCGTCCTGCGGCGGTGGACGGTGGAGACTGTGGCGGAAGCGGTGGCTGTCGACGGTGATTTGAGACCGTTGGTTTTATAGATGGTGGAGATGGATTTGGAAAGTTTTATTTTGTTTTGAATTAAATTCTGCTGCACAAAATTTGTGTAATTTTTGTTGTCAGGGAGGGACACATGTCATTTTATTTATAATTATGATACTTAAGTTTTTCTTTGATTATTATTCAACTAAAATCATAAGATGATAAGAATATACATAAAAGAATTACACACGTAATATATTTATTGATTTGGTGATATTTAAGTTTTTTTTAATTTTTATTTTACTAAAATCACAGTAAAATGATAAGAATGTACATAAAAAAATTACACACGTAATATATTTCTTGAATTGATGATATTTAAGTTTTTCTTTAATTTTTATGTTACTAAAATCACAGTAAGATGATCAGAATGTACATAAAAGAATTACACACGTAATATATTTCTTGAATTGATGATATTTAAGTTTTTCTTTGATTTTTATTTTATGAAAATCACAATAAAATAATAAGAACGTACATAAAAGAATTATACACGTAATATATTTATTGATTTGACACACATCAAATAGTAATAAGGAAGGGGAAAAAAGAACCGTGACATTATTGATTAATCGAACGTGTAACAAAAAATCATAAAATAATTGAAGAAAATGATATTTTCACATGATTTGATTTTATTGACTTAAGCTTAGACACACTATAATTAAAGGACTAGTACATGGGTGGAGCCGGGGCTAGCAGGGGTTTTATCCGAATTTTTTTTAACGAAAAATTATATTATTTATATATGATTAAAATTTTTTGATTCCAATAGCGATAGCTATGAGAGAATTAACAAATAGAAAAAGGAATATTTAAAGGGAAAAAATGGAATGGTTGTTTGGTATGTGCAATGATGCATGGAGGTGAGTAGTGGAGAAGTGTATGCAACATATTGCTTTGTTTATAGGGGGAAAAAATAGACTTTTCTTAACAGAAAACAGAAAGGAAAACGAATTTCCTTTAATTTTCCTTTGGTTACTTATTTTTCTTTTTCTTTTCCTTTCTCTTCCCCGCAAGTAAACTAACAAAAAAATCTTTCTTTTTTTTTGATTACTGAAAGTGAAAGATTTCGTATTTTCCTTTGATTGATTTTTTTGGACCACGTAAGAATTTGTCGTCCGATTGAACCTACTTTTTCCGGGATGTTCTATAGGAATACATCGCTACCTTCACACGCCAACATGCAACATGCACAAATCAAGTTTTTTTATTTTCATTTTAAATTTTTTTAATAAAAATTCTAATTCTATCATTATTTATAAAAAAAATATTAAATTTTCCATAAATTCATATATTGTAGTCTAGCTCCGCCTCTAGCAAAAAGTAGTGTCATATAAGGAAAAAACATTATATAAACAAGAAAAAGAAAAGACAGAGGAAGGACTTGAATTCGAGCCGAAATGTTCAGTTGTGCTGGCAAAGGAAGAGAACATTTATGTTTAGCATAATAAATAAGTATGTCATTTAATGGGCATTAACTGATATCTATGTTTTTTAATTTTAATTTTAATTATGTATAAGTAAATATTTTTTTCGTTCCTAATTTGCTTTTTTTTAATTGTCAATTTTGACAAATTAAAAAAGGATAATTTTTTTTTATTATATTCTTTATTTATTAATATTAAGTTAATATCTTTGAAAAATGTATTTGAGTCTTTGAATTGTTGGTAGAAATTGATATTTTGACATATGATTTTGGAAAGTGAAAATTACGTTGTAAACCTTCCGTTTTAAAATTAGTGATGTTTTTAATTTGTATATATTTTTTTCAAAAAATATTTTATTTATAGAAAATTAAAATATTTTTTTAATAATGTAAAACTCTATGTATTAAAATAAGGATTTTAGAAGAATAAAATTGATTCTTTATTAAAAATTTTAAACACTATTTATTTTAAAATAAAATGAAAACAGATAAAATATCATTTAGTTTGGCATATAAAAAGTATTTTTTCTTCGAGTTATATGAAAAATGAATAAATAAGGAGACAAAATAGTAGAGTAAAAAACATTTCGAATAATTCTAGTTTTCAAGGATTGTTAATTTATAATAATTCCTATTTTATTTTTTTCGCATATGTCTAAAATTTCTATATGAAAATTTAGTTGAATATATGTGTTAATCAAAGGTAAAAATATACTCCCTCCATTTCAAAATAATTGAATTGTTGGAGTATTTTCTAGTGTTCACAATTCAAGATAGATGTTGATTTTTTTTTCCAATTTTACCCTTCATTAATTAAACTTCAAAATTGAGTTCCAAGAATGAATTAAATGAGTATTGAGAGGTTAACATGGAGTTTGAAAAGGGCAAAAATAAAAAAACGTGACTAATTTATGTCTTTATTTTTTTTGTTATATTCCAACAATTCAATTATTTTAAAACGAAGGAAGTATCAAACAAGAGTTAAAAAAAACAAATAACCTAATCCGAACACAGAGTAATTAATACAAAAATATCCCGTTTTACATTTTTAGTCCATGTTTCTTATCTCAACTACAAAAATATCTAGTGCACGTACATGTAAGCTATTTCACTACCATGAGAAATCCATTTGCTTTCTTATAAAAAAGATAAATAAATTGTTACAATTACGAGGTGATAAAACAATCCAGTTATCTTCAGTGGGTGTACATGTCCCAAATGCATTATTCTAATTTCTATGACACTTTCTCCATAATGATTTTTATTTTTTTTAAAATGTAGATCCAAAACAACGGGCAGGAAGTGAAGGTGAATTAATGAAAACCATATCTCTTTAATAGAATAGTATTTAATACTTCTCCGAATTAATGGAAACTATATCTCTTTAATAGAGTAGTATTTAATATTTCTATTGCTTCCTCTATTTCATATTAACTGAATTTCTAAAACTTTTTTTATTGTTCAAAATAGTTGAATTGTTCAAAGTTCAAGAGAAATATTTGAATCTTTTTTCATATTTACCTTTTGCATTAATAAAGTTTTGTAATTTTCTAAGAGTTAAACTACACTACTTACAAAGTTATACTCTAATAAGGGACTATTTGTATTTATAATTTCACATTTAATCATCTTTATGAACTTGATTAAACAAAAAGGTAATACAGAAAAATATGGTTCAAATTTTATCTTTAAATGTTTTTCTTAATATGTGTGCATTACCTTTAAAATTCAATTAATATGGAATAGAGGGAGAATTAAATACTATTGCCCCCACCCACCCACACACACACCCAACACACACCACGGCACCACCACCACCATATTAGATGAGCATTTTTAATGCTACACTGTAACTTACAAATAGTTTATAGAGTGATTAATTTTATTATTTTGCCCGATGTTTATATTAACGTACATAAAAATAACTTAGAAAAAATATACATAAACTCATAAAGTATAAGAATAGCTAGTACTGAAAATTGTTCACACTCATAAGATCATATTAATTATAGGGGCAAAATGAGAAAAATTTAATTAATATTAGTGATCAAATAATATAGGATAATTATTTTTAATAAGATGTCCATCTAAAGGAACGGAGGGAGTATATCATTATCATAGTGCATAAAGAGTGACACTGTTGAAACAAGAAGCGCTTATATACGAATACACTGGTGAAGGAGTTCTTAGAATGCATAGATATGGCTGTCTCATCTCTTTCTGAAAGTAAAATAGCACAATTTGAAAATAAATGGAAGCCTCACCAAAACAATATCTTCAGTTGAAACTGACACCCGAAAGGTAGTTATCGAAGAAACATGTCCACTTCAAGCACATAAGAGGAAAGCCAACAGGAATGTAAAGACTATTTACTGGAAGCGTAAGTGGAGAAATATTACAAAGAAAATAAATTCAAAGGAGAGAACAGAATGGGCCAGCAGAACCCGTAAGAATATGCTTGTTGTAGCGGCCATCTTGGGAAATCCAATTATTGGGATTTGGGAGGCATTATGCCGAAGGACCTTTCAAGTTCTGCTTTCATTAGGAGTTACATTGGATTATTGTAATTTGTAGCTACCATGATATGGTGAATACTCGATCAAATAAAAATGTGACTTAGATTGATCAAAAGGACCAAACATTAAACCGCACTACGGGGGCAGGAGTTTTGCATCCTTAATTTACCTCTTTGTAGAGTAAATTAGAGAAGTCAATTGAAGGAAATAGGTTAATAGCCACTACCGTAGACACTAAACCTGACAGCATTTGACACAAGACACTGTCAAATGTTACATCAAACAGCATCTCACGCTTACAGAAATTACAACACAAACGGAACTGTTGCAGAGCATCATTTATTATATTTCCGAACAAATTGGATTACCACTTCAAAGGCAAGATGGGCAAATCTAGGATAGCTACTTTACACTTGACCTTAAAAAGTCAGAATTGACTGTACTTGAAAGCTATCATTACTAACAAATTTGGATCTAACATTTCGTAGATACAATGTAAAGCAACTGTACATTCGTGTCAAAAGAATTATCTAAGCCCTGCCAAAAAATTCCTTCGGGTTATGTTTCCTGTAACTACGAGAATTGCTTGTTTGTATCAACTTTCTGCATAGACCAACCACATGAAGAATGGTATGTGGAAAGATTGTGAGTGTTATCCTTGTGATTTGATTATAACTTCCAAACAAACATCTGCAAAACTAGTAATATATACCCACAAAACAAGAATCAGAGACGCAAGGAATGACGCCAATTGTTCCAGTTTTAAATTTACTCAACAGATCTATTGCGAGTGAAGTACATACCTGGCTACAGCAACAAGGTATGAAAAATAAAGTTGGAACAGAAGCTACTGCCATGGTTGTGATAATGAAACACTAGGTATTGATGCCTCCAGTCCTTGTTTGCCATGTATAGCAGAATTTAACACCTTGTACTGCTGGTTTACAGAGTCATAAAGTGCCTTTGTATATACCATCTTAGCCTGCATTAAGAAAAGTATATACCCTTAAGACCCTAGATGCAATTAACTTTTTTGGTGTGCAGTTTTTTGTAGCTTTCGTGGATTCATCTCTCATTTCCTTGATCAAAAAGACCAGCCGCGATGCATTTCCCATCTATTTGGGAGGAGGGAGGAGATGGGGAGAAAGAAAACAAAAGTTCCAATAGCATCTCATAAAAATAAGATGCAAATCTGTGGCTGTGAAATGGGACATCGATTTAAGATAGAGAACCCCGTGGAAATAGAACATTAAAGAGAATTTTTACAGTGAAATGAAAGAAGACCCAATTGGTGAAACCATTTTCTTTAGTGAACAACAGGAAGCAGAGGCAAGTGGAAAATGTTTGAGCTTAAAGGTCTGAAAGGCAGTGAAATTAGTTGAACTATCTTCTTTATTTAATGATAAAAAAGAGAAGCAAAGGAAAAATGCTTGAGCTGAAGGTCTGAAAGGGTCTGGGAAGAGAAGAATTACTGAAACTACAGAAGTTGGAGGTAGAAAAACTAGTAGTACAACTGTCAAGCACAGCAGAGCTTAGGTAGCTTAAAATTAAAGGAGAAAACACAGATGACAGCCAAACATGTCACTTTACACCTATAGGAGGTAGCTTTATATTGGCAATTAGTGTTACTGAAAGTCTCATCAACCAACTTCCGATATAATTCAACACTCTGGGCAAATTCATCATCCATTGAATTTCATGGAAAACAATTTTTCTTTTTTGGCACATTGGAAGGTAAGAATCCATCATATTTGTAAAGGTAAAGAAGTATCACAAAATTTCCATCTTTACTTCATTTTCTTTTCCCCTGATATAGTGACAGCTTTAATTATCCTCAGCAAGCTATAGATGCATATTCAGCTTCAGTTTATAGAATTAACTTGACAAAAAATGAATAAAACAAAGCAGTATTAGATGAATGTTTTACTTGCACATTGAAAGTTCCTTTAGAGCTTTACTTCTTAACTTTCCACGACCAGGAGAATAGCTCAACAGAAGGAATCAAAATTTCTGCTGAACCCACCCCCCTCTCAGAAAAGGTCAAATAGCTGTTCATTTTGGTCTCAAATATGGAAAGCAAAAGAGTTTGGTCCAACTTTTCTTCTTCTCCTTCATTCTCTATTAAATAGAATGAATTCCCCCATGTTCCCCAACAAATATCACTAAACCTCTCATTAGGCTGCAGAATTTATTTCAAAAAAAGCTTACAATAATTTAAGTATTAAACCAAAGTGGACTCCCGTAACAACTAACCTCAGGGTCCTCCAAAGCACCAGCAACCTCATGAAAATCAATTTTGGGTGCTATGGATATGCCAGCTCCATGAAAAGATACAACTCTTTTCTCTCCAATATTTTTCTCAACCTGTACGTAAGCAAGCAGGGATACGTAAGATCATAAAGTCATTACAGAAACAAAAGTAATTGACACAGTGACCAACCTGGGCTGGAGGGGGCATAATATCATGGCACAATATTGCTAGAGGATAAATGTGACCAGGGACACCAGCATGTTCTACAAGCCTCCTCATGTTGTCTGTCGCGGAAGCATCAAATGGTGCCTGAAGAAAGACAAGCAAAATGTTCAACCACAAGCTGCTCAAAATCAATTAATCAACTATCCATCAGTCACAGATCAGTTGGAATCTGTTATATGATTCCTCTATATCCATTCAGGCCCATTTCATTCCAATGCAAAATACTTGGCCTTTTTTAAGGCAAATTATGGGTTCTCTAAACCGAATACCTGTTCCTTGAATCTGGCTAATTTGGAAACAATATATTGATTTATTTTTTTTAAAATGGCTCTTAACTAAGCATCATGGCGAAGCATAACTACCAAAACTTTTGAAACTAACTGTCCATCATATACATAGAACTATGCTGGAGAAGAAGAGATATTATCACAGCTTATCAACATCACCCTGGAACTGTCACAAGGAAAATGCAATGGAGAAGTTTACTGCATGTATCCATGCAAAATCTCAATAGGAAGAAGCTGTGAACCATAGCATGTACCCATGCAAAATCTCAATAGGATACGAACAATTGACTCTCCCTTAAAAGTTCAGGCAAATAATGCCAACATATTCTGAGCACTGAATCATAAATGCCCCAGCACACATCTGCAGATGACTTTTCTCTTAAAGAGTCATAAACAACCTCACCTATGAAACGGCTATTGGTCAGGAACACATATTATTGAAACAACAGGTCAGACAACTCTAACTTACCCCCCTAATGAAGTTCACCTAGCAAGAAGTAATCAAGAACAGTAGACAATTAAGTCAGTGGAAGAAAATCTTAAGATGTAAATTGGCATCAGATGTAATCCAGAAGATGTGGGAGCCTTACCCTATTTCTTAGGCAGGGAAAGCACATCAGCCCACAAAGGAATTAAGAATCACTTAAAAGAATAAGGTAGCAACACTTACTTCCTCCATTTCAAATTATGATAGTTTTTCTACTTTGGGACTTCCCAAAATGTTTTCACCACTCCACTTAGATTATTAGTTTATACAACTTTCCAGAATTCAAATTTGTTTCAGTGTTTTCTTCATCAAACTAACTTTTGAACTACTATTTAATTCTTTTCTATACTACCACTAATAAAATACAGAGTCAAATTAACATATTAAACCCCCTCCTCTGTACAAACCGTCATATGAATGAAACGGAGAAAATACCTTGTCAAGGGAAGGATGTTGGCCATGCTTGTAAACGTACGCCCATCAAAATAGAATGAAAAGATAAATATATGGAAAGACAACTATAATTAAATTTAAAAAGGAATCTTACTGGATACCATTCTTTTGTAACAGGGTCCGGCCTATCTCTTCCACCACTAGGAGCAATCCATATTATTTTTGATCCACTCCTGGATCACAAGTACATGTACCCTCAGATGTATGCTTCCATCAAAAGAGCAATAGTGGGATATCAGAAAGAACAAAAATGAGCTATCTCGAATTGCCAAAAAAACATGTATCATTGGATGTCCTCCTCTATAATTGTGCTAACAAAACCAATAGTTAACTAGGACTTGGAAGTATGAATCTGATAAAGCGTCATATAGTGCATATAGTGGATGATGATTGAATTTCACATCCATGATCATGAGAAAACCTCCATCTATCATATCTGTATTATCTTCTGCACATTCATATTAGTCATTTCTACCGCAACTTGCTCTATGATTTTCTTCCATGCAGAATAATCAAGTAGGGTTGAACCTCCACATGAAAGAACTATCATACATCTGAGCAAACAAGCTTTTCCGATAGCTAGAGAAGATGAAGAGTACACATGCAATATTAGGCTTAGCTTGCCATTTAATCATGTTCAATACGCCTAGAGCTTAGAAGAGAGAATCTTCCATTTTGTCGGTAAAACTAAGCAGAAAATATCTTAATGAGAGATTGGCACAGGGTAAAATTGTGTACTAATGCCTCCAGAATAAAACCCCGAGACTGCCTAACATTACAACTTGCAAAGTAAAAGCTTCACCAAAATACTCCAAGAAAGACAAAGCAATAGCAGCATAACTGCATGAGTACCTCAATAGCAAAGCCATCTCCTTCAAGCTTCTTGTGTTTGCTCTCTTTTTCATCTCAACAAGTTCGGGGTCGTCATTCATATGTTTTTTCGAATAAACACACAGGAGATTCCTAGACATATTAAGTTTGTCAAATGTCTAAAAGTAGTAAATGATGATTTCTGTACATATGCTGACAATGCTATCTAAGTAAGCACCTTCCCATGCTGAATGGCTTGCAAAGAGGATCAGTAATAACTCTATCTCCAGCAACATAGATCTGTTTACCAGTAAGCGTAATCTAGTGAATTAAGCTACTTGAGGAATAATTATATTATAAAGTGCAATAGGGAGAAAAAAGTTATAACAATGTTCTCAGCAATATCTGGGTGCTTTGACTCAAGCAAGAGTGCAATAATCGCAGGATCCGCTTCACTTTGGTGGTTTGACATCAAGACAACATTATCGCCCTGAAATTAGTATAAAGAGATAGTGATTCAGTAAATGCAACAGGAATAATGATCAAGACAATGTGTAAAAAGCCATGCAACAAAAGAATTGGGCAAACATATCAACAACTAAATTTGAGCTTTATTAACAGTAAATGAAATAACAAAATGAATTTCAAGAGAGAATTAAAATTCTACAGTAACACTCTTTTTTGCTTTTCTTTTTTTGGATAAAGTGTACGGTAAGCACTCAAGAGTTCTCCATCTATAGTTAGTGATATACAGCATCGAAGAAGAATATTCAACTTTATAAGAAGATCCTTTAGACATAAACCAGTGGCCGTGCAGGTGATAAAGAGATAGTTAGTCCACCCACAACATTCTGAGCCAAGACTATTATTTGTAGATCTTGTTTAAATAGTGAGCATATAATTTTGAGGATAAGAAGAGCACATACATCTAACTGGCAAGTAACTTTCCTTGACAAAACGCATAGAGCAAGAAAGATACCTAAATATTTTCAATAAGAAGACAGACAAACCGCCAAGCAAAAGATTACAGAAGTTCGGAAGTGGAAATATGTCAATATTCCTACTTTGGAGTTTCTACCATCTTTTTGAGGTTCAATCATATAATATAGTAAAGCTGAGGAGTTACAAAGCCTATGTACATTTATCCCCCAATCAAGGAAGCAGCTGAATAGAGTGGAAATTAGGAAAAGTGATCTGGTACATCCAATAAGGCGAATAAGAAGAAAATATGGATCTTCATGTAAGGGGGTCTGAAAAGAAAGGTCATGTTAAGCTCAAATTTTGAGAATGTGCTCTAGAAAAATCTTCCAGCATTGCTTGATTAGGCAAGGAATTGTTAAGCGGATCTTTTTTCTTTGATCAAGTAAAAGTGTTTTCATTCATATACATGGTCATAAACAGTCGTACACAAAGGGTATACCAAAAGCTAAGAATCTACAAAACGATACAATTCTGTACAAACTCCACCCAATCATCTGTATAACAAGAACTTTCTGTGTGTACCAAAAGAAAATAAGGGAACGGAAACTACTACAAAAAAAATATCCTATTTCTCTCTCCAAACAACCCATATCAACGCAAGCGGACCCACATTAAGCAGATACAAACATCAATTAGCAAAACCTTTTTCATTTGATTTACCATGATCCCCAACCAGTACAAGAACAAGAGAAGTGTTTTATGCTTGGTGTATTATTTCATGACAGTTGTCCAGTGAGATCTCATGCATGCCTAAAATAAAGTTTCGATTCAACCGATTCACTTTAAACAGTTGATCATGGAATAGCTATCCTTATTCATACCAATTAGCATATATACAGAAGAAACTAATAAATAGAAACACTCTGACAATCTCAAATGCCGAACCTGTTTAAGCTTCTCTGCCATTTCACTGAAAACTGAGATATTCCCAACATAAGAACTCCTAAGAACTCAAAAATACTATAGGTTAGAGTCCGAAGTAAATCATGAATTATGCAGGGAACAAGGCTATTTACTAAAATGCAAAGAGCCAAAGAAAGATCAATTTCTAATAACCACATTTGATATGCACTCTCTAAAGCTGATTAAAAAAAATCAATAGCAGCAGTATGCTTGTCCATAATGGAGATATTGTTCGCCAGCGCCCCTAGCAGAGGTAAAGCAGGGAATTCCTTGAACAACACAAACAACCCTCTAACACCATACTTCTCCAAAAGAATTACAAATTTTGAATTTCCTATCCACTACTCAATAATGTGCAACTTCACCCTTTGTTTTAAAATATGTTTCTTACTTTCCTTTTTGGTATGCTTAACTCTTTAATTCCAACATCCTGCATAGCATGTTTGAGTATACAAGAATCAAGATCATTTTGATACATTACCTATATCTTTAGTTTAAGATCACAAGATTAAAAAATCTCCCTACCTTGAACAACATGTTCAGTCACACCAAGACACATAAATTGAAATGGAGGGAGTAAAATATATCCCTACATCATAGTAATTTTACACCAAAAAGCTAAGCTTCATGTGTAACTCGACTCACACAACTCAGCAAAGTGCTACACAGACTAACTAGCTAATAAACGGTCAAATAGAAATCAACTTAAATACCAGCAACATTGTATGGTGATTAAGTTGTTCATACAATGATTATAGAACTTCAATTTGTAAGTATTTGCTAATTGTTCCTCTTTTCAGGAGGTTTATTACATCCTTATCTTTAAAAGACTAGAATACTTTTTATGTCGTTTTCAAATATCCATATTTAGATCATAAAATCAATGGAATAGGTCTGATGAATGGATAGTTAGATTGTTAGACACCCAGTACTTTAAAAGACACCCAGTACTTTGAATCGTGTCTTTCCTTTCGAACTACAGGATTGCAATGAGGCATTTAATAGGATCATCACTGGGTAAAAATAATGAACAGACACTAGAGCATGACGAACTATTCATCAGAATAGTTCAATCACTTAGCTCTTTCTTTCAGAAAAAAGTAGATCGGAGGATTTTCCCAACCAATTGAGAAAATTGCATCATTATACCTAAATCACAATGAAGAAATAATTAGGGTAATAACAAAATTATTTTTCCCTATACATAAAGGCAAAGGATTTAGTTATCCCTTTCATCAATGATCAAAATAATTTTATGCTGGCCATTAGTAGTTTAGAACGTTATTCTAACATGACATAATCCCTTTCCCCATTAGATATAAATGATTTCAGTAGTTTTACTATCTGCCCTAAACCCAATCTTCCAACATGTTATTATCTCATATATTCATCCACCACCTCGTATAAAATAGAACTAGCACCAGCTTATCTGTACCTAAATCTATATAGGCATCATTCCATTATCTACAAGGTATAAAGAGGACAAATAGAGCATGCCAGGTCTGAATTTGTTGATCTCAACAAGCAAATGTTACAGTGACAAAAAGATGTGGATCAAAGGATATATTTAAGTTGTTTACTCAAATAATACCTGTGAATTCAATCGTTAACCAGATTGAATGAATAACACTCAGTTTTTAATTTAGTCAAACTATTACATGATCCTGAACACTACAGAGAGAAAACTGAGACTCACCTGAAATCAACTAATTGGCGGATATAATTTTGACCAAACTTGTAATAGTCAAAAGGTTCGCGAATGGCCTTGTGATACGGCGAGAATTCAAAAGGATCCTGAAATAAGAGCATTGCTACATTTATCATGTTACATTCTAACAACTTGATAGAATACATGTGCTTGGATGAAGTAAAGAGAAACAAAGATATAGGGGAAACTTCCAGCATGAATTTGAAAAATCCACACGGCAGAGGACTACCTTCACATCCACAAAAACACGATCCAATACAAGAGCCATGTTATACAAAATGGTCTCATCTGCTTTGGGCACTCCACTTTGTAAAACCTTTAAAAAAACAATCAGGAAAAATCATGAGGGGCACATGACCACCAAAAGTTCCAAATAAACAAAAGAGAAAACGCCAAATGATTCCAGGTCTCAACAAACTGTTCTCTCTCAAAGCAAAGCATATGAGCATCATGAATAAAGTAAATCCTAACAGATTGATAATATGATATGTATAAAAGATTGATTTGATTACTTTACCAAATATGATAAGTCTAAAAGTAGTAGTCTTCCAAGAATGAAATAAATAAAATTCTCTACATTTTAGCTGGAAAGAGGGAGCGAGTAGGGGAGTTGTTCTTAGATATTTAAATTGAGAATACTTGAGAAGAAGAAACAAGAAAGACGTGTGCGGAAAAATCAGGCAAAGACAAACATACAAATATAAACATGATTTATCTTTATTATTGCTTTGCCATCCCAAGGTCATATCTTCCATGCTATAGGAAGAAATGATACTGAACATGTGGAGTGTGAGAATATATTTAGAATCTTCACAAGGGCGTAACCTATGATCTTCAGGTCATTTTCTGAAAATACTTGGCCCCGTACTAATGTCTTTCCACATAATTGGTTACAAAAAAGTCATGACATGCCAAATTGTGGCTTCTCTCTCCATTTTAGCTTTTCCAGCTCAAGAGTTTTATCTATAGCGCGAACTTATTTTTTCATACCAACACCATGTAGTTATATAATACCATCCACTAAAATCCAAATGATCAAATACATTAAAAGAAACAAAATATCCATCATCTTAAATCTATTATATAGTGTTCTTTAGTAACCTAAGAAAGCATGTTATAACCCAAAAAGTATGTTCATGCAAGAAGATTCTTGCATATGAGCAAACACATCTAAGAGAACAAAGCACCCATGACCCAATACTTAAAAGTACATTTATCCACAAGTCCGAAGAAAGTTATTTTACTGCATTCCGATAGTTCTGATACAATTCCTCCATTCCTTCAGCAATATTAAGCGGCAGTTTTTCATCTTCCACAGCTTTTCGAACAGCAGATAGCAAGTCTGCACAGGAAATAGAACACTCAATGCAGGGGGGAAAGACAGAAAAAGATTCAATCAGAACAATTAGAATATATCTACCAAAATAATGTCTCTGCACAAGGACAAGGGAATCATCTGCTGAGCAGTATGTTTAAATTTAACAAACAAAAAAATCGAGAAAAATCAAGACACTAAAAGATAGCAAGGTGACTAGATAAGCATCGGCAGCAAAGTTACACTTGCAACTGCCACAAACATCCTAGTAGGTTTCTAAAACCTTTTGAGACAAAGTTTTCTAGAATTTTGCAGCAATTCCACCATTCTAGAACTATAACTTGCAATACCAACCCTTACTCAGATGTCCACAGTTTCTCTTTTTGACCGGTAAACAATATCAATAAAAGTTCTAGATGGCAATGCACCCATTAACATTAAAGCATACAAGTATCCAAAGGAAACTAGACACCACGAAAAAACCTATCAGATACTTCAAATCCCAAGGAAGTACTAAGTAGACAACATATAATAGACTCGAGCAATCCGATAACCTTGACAAACGGAAAAAAGAAACAAATATTTCCCTTCCTTTTTCTCTTCCTTCCACAGATGTGGCACTTCTTACAATGCCAAAAAACACTCCTTGATACTAGGTTTTTCTAGCTTTTTACTTTACTCTAGAAAACAACAAACCATTGCAGAAAGAAAAACATCTGTTACTGATGCACCAGTTTCACAACTCTTTTAACCCTCAAAACCAACAAATCCTTAAATAATACGAAAAAAGGCCTAAAATGCCCTCGAACTATTGGAAATGGTACAAAAATACCCGTCATCCATCTATTGGGCCTAAAATGCCCTCGACATCCACCTTTAGGTCCAAAAATGACCTTTTCTTTAACGGAAAAGGACATAAAGGATATTGTTGTACCATTTCCAATAGTTCGAGGGCACTTTAAGCCCTTTTTCGTAATTAAAATTCTGTTAAATAAATTTTGATTTATAAGTAATTTTAAATAATTAAATTGTAACCAATAGATGGCCGCCACGTGTTTAAAAAAATTATTCAAATAAAATTGTGTTAAATAAATTTTGATTTATAATTAATTTTAAATAATTAAATTATAACCAATAGATGGCCGCCATGTGTTTAAAAAAATTATTCAAATTATTTAATTAAAATTATGTTAAAGAAAAGGTCATTTTTGGAATTGAAGGTGGATGGTTATCATATAAAATTCTGAAAATTAATGCCCTTGCCATCCACCTTTAGGTCCAAAAACGACTTTTTCTTTAACATAATTTTAATTAAATAATTTTTTAACCACGTGGCGGCCATCTATTGGTTACAATTTAATTATTTAAAATTAATTATAAATTAAAATTTCTTTGACATAATTTTAATTAAATAATTTGAATAATTTTTTTAAACAAGTGGCGGTATCTATTGGTTACAATTTAATTATTTAAAATTAATTATAAATCAAAATTTATTTAATAGAATTTTAATTACAGAAAAGGGCCTAAAATGCCCTCGAATTATTGAAAATGGTACAAAAATGCCCCTCATGCCCTTTTCCGTTAAAGAAAAGGTCATTTTTAGACTTAAAGGTGGATGTCAAGGATATTTTAGTCCCAGTAGATGGATGAGGGGCATTTTTGTACCATTTCTAATAATTTGAGGGCATTTAAGCCTTTTTCCTTAAATAATATAAACTCTACACTCATCCCAAATCACCTGTCAAAAATATAAGCCAACAACATGACATGTATTTAAGACCCTACTTTAAAATTTCATGTAGATGACTAGCATCTAAGGCATGACATGTTTTAAAGACCCTACGTTGCAAGATTTCATGTAGATGACCAGCCCCTAAGACAGACAGTGCTGGTTGAGAACTGCTACAGATGTCTGTCGAGGCACAAACCACAGCCCAAAAAGAAAGACAAAACACGATAAGGTTATATCATGATTACCCAAAAAGACAAAGGAAAAAAGCACCCAAGGTTTTCATCCATAACAATAGCTTTTTGTAAAGAGTGCTGAAAACGAGATACTACCACAGATGTCAAAAATCGATCCATAGTCTTAACTGGTGACTTCAATGTCCCAAATATGACATATGCAAATTGGTGATTCCAGAATCAACCATTAAAAGCTTCACATGTGCTCATAATAAATGTCAAATGTGATAAACAGTCAAGAGAAAGCTTGTTATTCAAAACAAAAGTGTACTTCTGTGGAAAAGGATTGTTGCCTAACCAACTTCTGGAAAATTATCAATAAAAGTTCTCGTAGAATCTGAGAATGAAGTTTTTACTATGCACATTGCATATCATGAATTAGTAACTGCTTCCAATTACAAGAAAAAATCTCAATTAACTCGAACTTCCCATCATTGGAATAGTTACAGAATCTCCAAGAATGCAAACCAGTCTATAGCTTCTACCTCACAGCAATTAACTCCTTCATACCAAACAGGGGGCCAAAAAGAGTAAGCAGAAGTGACTAGAAACCACTAAGCGTCTTAATTCTCTTTCACAATCCACTGTTGTTAGTCTATTTGCCTGTTTATTTTGGTGTTCATAACAAGATTTTCCACCTCCTAATCGTTACTTCGCCTTACTCTTCAGTTTATATCATCCCCATCACCCCATCCACTATAATTGTCTAGAGTCTTTCACCATCCTCAGGTTAGCGAGCACTTCCATCAAGATGGACTCGCATCGTTCCTCAAGTGTAGTTCTAGTTATCCGTTTGATAGTTTTGCTAGTTATCTGTTTGAGATATCTCTATAAAGTTAAAAGCAACAAACCCCAACTGATGTGCTTCATAGCCAACACATCCCATTCACCATCAAAAACAAAACAATCATTGAACTTACTGTAAAAGTCTGTCCTAATAGATATAATCAAAGATTACTAGAAAAATAAAAACATACTATACTCGATGCATCAAGGTTAAAAAATTCATTGACTTGGTGTTTGAACTGTTAAGCATGCTTCCACAAATAAGTACTCTTATTGCAATTTTATGCCCACGTCAATTTCATAAATACACTACTCAAACTGCTTTTGCAACCAACCAATTCATCTATTAGAATGGACTCTTGTCCTACAAGTCTATTTGATAGGACTATTAGGAAAAAACAAACAGTAAATAAACCTTAGATAGCTATCGTTTTATTTTAGCTTGGACATAGAGTTCACTAGTTTATGTGGCAAAGCAATTATTACTTGATAAAATTCAAAGTAAACTCCATGCTAAATGCATTATTAGTTCTACTCAACTATGGGCTCAACGCATTTTCTTCATAGCAACAAACAAAGGGAAGTTCAGGAGTAGGAGAAACAGAAATATGAGAAAAATAAAAAATAAATATGCATTTCCGCGAATGTAATAATGCGCCTCGTTGTTCAGCATTGTTAGTTGTGAAGAATATTGAGAAATTCAATGCATTCGAAAGAAAACGACATCGTAGCGTGAACATGTTACGCACAAAAATGCAGGAGATATTTCAACAGAGAATGATTTAAGAGAAAATAAGCCGCACAGAAATAGCACAAAATGCAGAAGATACTTCAAAATTCTAAAAGTAAAAAAGTGAAAGTAGAGATATAAAGCACAAAATGCACAAGATATTTCAACAGCGAACAAGAGTAAAGGGAAAATAAACCGCACAAAACGCACAAGATACTTCAAATTCAAAAAGAAAATACGCGAGAGTAGAGATATAAAAACACAAAATGCACAAGATATTTCAAATCGAAGAAAAAAGAATATCTAGAGAAAAACCTTCTCCAGTGCGTGCGTCAAGGAAGTTTCGGGAGTGCGGAAGCTCATGGCTCTCAGAAGCAGAAACTGTCATGGCGGCGGCGGCGGCAGCAGCAGTACTTGAAGTTGATTCCTTCTTATCTTCAATCATTTCCGCCATTCCACGTACCTTCGAAGCACAAAACACGGCACAAGGTAACTTCCGAATCCCAACACTCCTCGATTTCACGGCGAAGCAGGAAATCGGAAATAGCCTCGAAGTTGCTGCAGAAGAAACAATTCTTACTCCTACTGATACACAAGTTGAAAATGAAGATAACGGCCTCGGAATGCGTGAAGAAGAAGAAGACGAAGACGCAGAGAGGATCAACATCACCACAGACTGGACGATTTTAGAGAGAGAAAGTGAACGAACATTTAGAGAGAGAGGGGCTCGGGAAAGAAAGGTGAGGAGGGAAATGAATATGAGCGTGTGTGTGAGAGAGAGAGAAAGAGAGAGAGAGAGTGTTTTTATTAGGAGAGGGAGCACGTGTTTTCCATCGCCCAATTGTGTGTGTAATACAGTTATTTGAGCTTCTTCTTCTTTTTTTTTCCTTTGTTTCTTTGGTTATTTATGTGAGTATTCCTTTTCATTTATCTCATTGGCTTTTGTGGAAATAGGCTAGACTTATCTGGACACGTGTAATAACCATACGCCTTTCTTTTGGCAATACCCTATAGGTCTACCTTTTCTCCAACACAAGAAAAGTACTACCACTATTCAATTGTTTTGCAAATTAAACCCTTTGGGAAGAAAAAGATAAAAGAATTTGCATTACAATTAAAATTTTAAATAAATTTTCTAAATATCAATGATATCCATTTCACTTGGGGTGCACCACCAAGTGGTGCAATGGATGGACTTACCCTTTTAATGTGAAGTCGGGAGTAACTTACTCCCGAATGAAGCCCTATTCAAAAGGAATTCAGATTAGTTGAATTTTATGCGGATATTATATATCGAGTGAGAAATAAAAAATAACATGAAATTTTTATATTCTTACTTAAGTATTTAGAAAAAAAATATAATTTATAAAATAAAGTCCCCAACAAGAAGAGGGAAGTCATTTCTTAAAACTCTTCTAAGCCATTTATTTTAACAAAAAAAAATGAGAGAACGGTATCAATCATTTTTTTTTTTTGGTTTTTTATCTGGTGTCTGATTTTCACATTGGAGTCCGATTTAATTCGAATTTTCTTTGAAAAGTTCCACATTGAGATAAAACGCTTTTTAACAAAGACGATTATGTATCTAAAGGGATCGAACCCGAAATTTTTGATTAAGAATGAAAAAATATTTTTCACTCCACTATAACTCTTGTTGATGCAATCATTTCCATTAAGGGGTCGAAACAAGATGGAATATTTCAAGAATAAGATTGAGATACCGATGTTCATTGCTCTACCATCATTTGCTCTGTTATACTCAATGAATGCGTTAGTAAGAGATCCAGACATTAATTTACATTGTGTTTGGTTGATCGTATGAATTTATCATCCAAATAAGATTATTTTTCCCATATCCTGGGCAGGACAAATTAGTCTATGAATTATAATTTCACTTAAAATCCCAACATAATTTAATGTGTACCAACCAACACCTTAGTGTGTTTGCTATGTAGAAATTTTTTTATTTTTATTTTTTCCATATTTGATTGATCGAAAGGTTTGTTAAACATTTTCATTAGGAAAATAAATTATTTAGAAACGAGGAGGATGAATTTCCTAAGGGACTGTTTGGAAAGCCACCTGGTAATTGAAATTGGTGTAATTACTAGATGGTAATTACACAGCATGATAATTACACAATTCAGTAATAACAATAACATGTTTGTTTATCAGAGTGTAATTACAGTGTAAATTTTCATTGTCCTGTTTGGTTGGATAAATGTATTTACACAGTTAAATTTTAAAAAATAATTTTTAAATAATTAATATTATTACTTAAATTAATTAATGAATACAATCTTTTTCTCCTGGCTACAATGACAAACAAAATAAATGAAACTTATTGTGCTAAGTATATTATTGAACTCATCATGGTAGCTTCGTAACTTCAAATCTTACGTGCCTTAACTTCGTTATTTTTTATTTAATTTAAGTATTTTTAAGCAAAAATAATTTTAAAGTATTTTTGGAGTGTTTGATAAAATAATTTTGTAAGGTTTGATGAAATGGACTTAGTGGAATAATCAAGACACCAATAAGCAAATCCCATATACCACCCGAAAACAAAAAAAAAAGGAAAGAAAAAGGCGAACATATAGAGATTAAAGCCAAATAATTGAAAATACATTTTTTCAAAATAAACCAAGTACAATAGATGCAAATTCCTGTTTTTTTTTTGTTTTTTTTTTTTGCTGTCTTGTAGAAGTGAAAATGTCCAAACAAAAAAAGAAAGAAAAAATGTCTTTTGGTATTTCAAATAAAAATATAATTAAAAAGGTATTATTAAAAATGTTATGTAATTACATAATGTAATTACACAATTTTTTTATTTTTTTCAATGAATTGAAGAGTGTAATTACTTTCCCTCAATAACACCCAATTCTTCTAATGCCAAGTAATTACTTGGCTTACCAAATATGTCAAAAGAGTATAATTATATCAAATCTCAATTCCATTATGGCTTTCTAAACAAGCTCTAAGTGACTTTTGAAGTTCATTATCTTATCCTCATCCATCCAAACTTCACCACTTGACCATCCCAACTCCGAACTGTTCTGCCCATCTCATTTTATCCATATAGTATTTTTCTAGATTATATATAAATATTCTTAAAATACTATTTTTTTATTTTTACTTTCTTATTGAATATTAAAAAAATTATTTATTTTTTAAGAAAATATTTTTCTCCGTGCCTGCCGAACTCAGCGTAAGAAGAAAAATTCTGAAGGATGAGAATCCATTTAAATTAATTTCTTCCACGCACATGAGTTAGTTTGGGGGCAAATGAAATATAAACATTCTTTCTTACATTAAACTATTCTTGTAGCTATATCTCATAATTATAAATGAAATATTAAAAAAAAATACTGCAACACAATAATATATAATATATGAAGTGGGACATACAGAAGAGAGCAAGCCTTTGAAGATTTGAAAAGACGAACAATCCTTTTGCATTAATTTTTGTTTAGTCCGCATGTGCAATTTTACCCTTATTTAGCAAAAACAAAAGCTTTATATTTATTGTCCCAGAAAAGTAGCGGTTGCTCTGCATTTAATTTTGATGTCCACGTATACTGTTGTTTGGTATAAGAGATACAGAAAAAATAATGTTGAAATAAAATATACTATAGTATTATTTTGTGTTTGGTTGCAGTCTTGGGATTAGTGATAAATTGTGAAAAAAATTAATTTATTTAATTTGATACGATTTTTTAAAAAAAAATTAATTTAAATCAAAGCACAAACAGAAAAGGTTATACTAAGACAAGGTAAAAGAATTCGAATATAGAAACAAACACACTTCCAGTGGGAATGTTCAATTAATACTTCATTATTAATGGAAAAAAAGTGATTAAGTCAATTTTAAAAAACTATGCAAACCATGGGACTCATAGGACAAATGACTCTAAACCTGTACTATTTTAAGTATTTAATAAGTAAGCATACATTAAATTAAAGATTAGTTAAATCTAAGTAACTTATCTTTGTTGCAATGATTATCCAAAACTAAATTAATGCGATCAAATCAACAAGGAAAAAAAAAGATCCCCACAAGATTAGTATGTCTGAAAGTCGAGACAAAATCAGATTATTATGTTAATTTGTATCTTAGGAAAGTCTCTGAAAATTTGCTTGGTTTATATCGCTAATCCCAAACTCTTAAGCACTTGTTCTTTATCTTTTCACCGAACAATTGTCTCATAACCACAAGCATGATATTTTGCTTTCTGATTCTGCTAAAAAAAAATTGTGTGTGTGTTTTGTGTTGTTTGTTTATTGTTGGTAAAAGTACTACTAATTTCTTTTTGTCGAAAGTGGAGCTAACCTGTCAATACTCAAATGGTTACGCCTATAATTTTCTTTTGTTTGGGAGGGGGGTGAGGGTGGGGGTGGGGGTGGGAGGCATGTATTGGTTTACACGTGCAAAAAACTAATTTATCAACTGAATATTTTTTGATAAAACTTATATGACTTTGTTGTAAGAATGATTTAATGGATGAGTTTCTATGGAATTAATTAACTCACCAAGTTGGGGAATTGTAGAAGTTGAAAAACTAAAATACCAGGAAATGTAAGAGAGTTCTTCAGCAGCGGACACACAGATGTGTTTGGTAGAGAGGAAAATGTTTTCCATGAAAATAGTGAGTTTCTTACTTACTTTTTAGTGTTTAATATGTAAGCAAAATATATTATTCTTATGGTCTAGGAAACACTATTGGCTGGGATGAGGTTGGCAAGTCAGTGTTTAGGGGTGGGGTGGGAATGGTCAAGGAATGGGGGTTTGGGGATGAAGAGACAATGAACGTGAAGCCCACTTATGGAACTTGTTTCCCCTATTTTCGATAGGAAAGTCATTTTCTTCATTTTCAAGGAACTTGTTTTTCTAAAAAAATCAAAATATTTGACCAACCAAACATGAAAAAATTAAAAATTATTTTCTAACACGACGATAATAACAATTGACAACCTAAAGAGGAAATGCAGGAAGGCTCATTGCATACCTAATAAGTGGCAAAGTCGTGGAAGCTCTTTTTTACAAAGAAAGCCTCTGCAGTAGAAGTCGTCAAGAAATTTCTGAACTGTTGAAGTAGAAAAATCTGTGCATGATTAATGGAGACTAACAGACTATAAAAGGACCTCAGTGATTACTAGATATAGACTTGGCCAACTAAATTATTAAAAACTATGAATCACTAATGCAAGAAACCTATTTAGACTTGGCTAATTCAATTATTAGAAACTATGAATAATGCAAGAAACCTATATAGACTTGGCCAATTAAATGACTAAAAACTATGGTCAATGGGATTTCTCGACAGTCAACAAATCAATTCAATAAGGCCCTCACAAGTCCTAGAAAGACAAAGTCAATGGTCAATTTTCTTTTGCCGGAAGTAATGAAATTCCTCAGATGAATCAGCAAAAGAGACGTATAGAGTAATTTGACCATCAAAGCTTTGGTCGCTGTTAAAATTTGAACACTTATCTACCCACTGTTGTTGCCATCGCACCAACATCATCGAGGGGCCAATTTGAATTAATCACACTTATAGTGATACCAAAAATAATAATAAAGAAATGAGTCATAGAGTTCCTCTCTAGAGAGTATTTGTGAGGAATCTGCCCTAGGATATGCACACAGCTCACGATCAAGTGTTAGACACATTCAGGCTACTGGTGTCACCTTTTCGGTACACTTGGAAAGAAAAAAGCAAAATAATTTGATACCGAAAAAGTTCTGCTCTTTTTGGCTATAGAACTCGGAAGGGTCAAAGTTTTGTCTACTTACTGATACTCTTATAAGATTCATGAATGTTATAGTTTCATGCATGAGAAACTTAATATTTCTGAAGGCCTAACAAAATCCTTACGATTGTCTATATTATTCTTACATATAAATCACCAAGATTTGTAAAAGCAACATATTTTCGAGATTTGGTGCCTCAATCTAGCCAAGAAAGTTCATGATCACCAAATGGAGCACTAAATTGCAGAGAACAAAATCTGCAAAAGCACGTTCCGGAGGCAAATCCTGCAATGGTGGACCAAACATCAAGTGATGAGATTCATTGACATACTCTGTAAGCACTAGTAATTTGAAAGGAAAGAACAAACATAAGCCAGCTGCCTCATTTTTATCTCTTTACATTTCTCTTCTTCTATGAGACCGCATAACTAGAAGTGCAGGACATGCTACACATCTTTTAATCTACGACTTCACATCTTTTAACACAACTAAATTAGAGGGGAGATTCAAGGTAAAACTGTAAAATGGAAGATCATATCCCAAGAAAGCTTACCTTGAATTCCTTGTTTTCTTTGTTTACTTGGATCCGAAGACAAACTGCAAAAAAGATACTAATAAATCAGTTGAAATTAACATTTTCGTAAATTGGAGTGTATCTAAATAGACCACTTAGCTCACCAGCAAGGACTGCTGTGCCAATACAAGAAAG
Organism: Solanum dulcamara; assembly: GCF_947179165.1. Classification (NCBI taxonomy): domain Eukaryota; kingdom Viridiplantae; phylum Streptophyta; class Magnoliopsida; order Solanales; family Solanaceae; genus Solanum; species Solanum dulcamara. The sequence goes on along the minus strand of NC_077241.1, from coordinate 71,911,013 downwards.
CACCCCAGAGAGAAAAGAGTTGAATGGAAATGATCCAACAATAGCCATGTATACAACCTGATTATTGCCATTAGAAGTACAAAATACGTCAACCATCAACCGGATGGATAGAACAAATCAATAAGCAAATCAAGCAAAAATATCTTACATCTCAGACATTGAATCATGACAACAAATGAAGCAGGCGAGGAGCTATTTACACAGGCAAATTGCTGCCTTGTGAGAGTGGCACATTATATTTGCCTTCCCATAAGAAAGCACATTCAAATAACAAATTACAGGAAAATGATCCTTTCTCACACAACCTCGTCGTGTTCACAAATATTTGAACTTTACAGAGGTAAGACCTTAGAAAGAATAGGATCAAAAAGAAAAAAAAAAGTAATGACTTGTGTAAAAGGAGTGCTCCTTGGAAACAATACAAACTGAAATAGGCAAATAAATATGTGATTTTTGTAAAAATAGGTGAAAGATCTTTTTAAGCAATTTGGGCTGTGATTGTCTAATAATGTTTTTGGACGTCATTTCTGATTTTCATGCACTATCTTTAGCAGATGGGTGGTTTGCCCAATCCTTATTGTCCATCACCGCAAAAGTACAGAAAGTTGCAGGGAGCAGGTAAAAGATCCGGTATGGCGCCATTGGGCTAATAGGAGCTGGATTAGCATGCTTCATAGGAATCTGTTGTATGGTAAGCTAAGCATACGTAACCAAATCCAATTTTGATTGGATGCATGGTATTGGGATCCAACTTCCAAAGAAGAGTTTGCCCGAGTATAATTGTCACACCTGAATGTAGCCGAACTCCTCAGAAGAGAAGGGAGACAAGTATTGTCAAGTTTTATTTTAGGAGATACATACAAGAGTGGAAATAGGACACTGTAGACATGACCGCTTTGAGGAAGTAGAGGGAATGATATGGAAAAGATCACCGCCTTAAAATTGTATTCTGCTTGTATTTTCGCAGTTGCTGATTTAACGCACGTTATAGATCGGTATGGGAGAAAAGGGTACCAAAGAAACTAACTTTCTTCACATGGTATGCAGCAGCGAAAACCATATTTAACAGCAGATGCTTGAGAAGGAGATGGGTTATATCAGCCTAATCCAGCGAGTTCAACAGGAGCATTGGAGAGGCAGAGACCTGAAAATAGATGCTGGAAGGACATGTAGTCTAGCTTCTCCTTTGTGTCTTTTGGTTGATGTGGAGCTAACGGAATAGAAGAACTTTCGAAGAACTGGAGTCTATTATGAAGAGACAAGAGACCTTTATTTCCATTTTAAATACTGAAAAAGGATATTTTAGATAGTAAAGACAGTTGGACGGATTTTTTTGGAGGGTTGTTGTGAAAACATACTCTTGTATGGTGATACGTCTTGTGGTGTTATTAATGAAATTATTTTGATTTATAAAAGAAGGCATTAGAGGAATAGGACAGTGGCTACTAGATAATATTAATATGAAAATCCATGAGAGGTGACTACAACGTTATCAGACTGCAAAGTTGGAATTGATGACGGAATTGATACAAACCAAATGACTCTTCACTCTTAATTGGATGTACAAAGGGAACAGTGACCTTCTAGACCTCCCATATTAGCTCTGATTAGGCAAACTATTCACAACACACCAAAATGACAGATTCTAAGAACAAATACTATCTAACCTTATTGGCGTTGTTTGCACAATTGATAGGACTGAATTTGAATCTCTTTACTGACAACCCAACTCAGGACACAAGATCAATTACCTCTAATCATCAAATGCAGAAAAAAAAAATCCTCTACTTTATAAGCTATTCTTAAGCAATAAAAGAAAAGCTTTTGTTTAACTGAAAAGCCCCTTAGATATTAAGCCAGGTTAGAAACTTGATGTATGATCCCTTCCCTATACCCTGCTCTCACTTATATACCAAGTTTCATGTCAGTGGCAGAGTTAATCCTCTTGTCCTCATAACCATGGTGTCTAGGGAACTTAAGTGCACCTCGACTAATTCCACGGGATACCTGTCACCTCCCACCAACAAGCACCAGGTAACTCTATATGTCCACCAAGGCTAGGACAAATGGGAAGAGATCACCTAGTGGTTTTATCTCTGCTGGGATTTGAACTTGAGAGCTCATGATTCTCAATCTACTTCATTAAACACTAAGCCACATCCTTGGGTGTTGTGGAAGAGTTAATCTTTCAAGCGAATAAAATCTTACTTTTGCCTGTAGTGAAGAGAATTTCAAACCGCAAAAGATAATAAAACATCACTATTTTCTTAAACCAAGAAAACCCCTACGAGTAAGTTGGCTCAAGTTCAGTTGACCCACGGATGCAAAACTCAAGGGATTATGGGTTCACACATCTACCTTGCCCCACTATGAATCCAGACTTCATGTATGTGGCAATGTTCGAACTCGTGACGTGCACCCAATCAACACATCTTACGCAACGTCTTTACCACTGAACCAAAGCCTCGGCGGCAATACAATGCTATTGATTGTGAATAACTAATGAAGAAGTCAAACTCATTTAAAAAAATGTGTATAGGAATCAACAAATGCATTAAATTGCATTGATGTTCCACCAACAAATTTGAGGAAAAAAAAAAGATATAATGAATAGTGAATGACATATGGAACTCTATGGTACAAATTAATGGTTTCAACAGTGTCGCACACCATGAAGATTCTCTCATACAGAGTTCCAAACATTTCCTAAAAGTAGACAACAAGTTCTAAATCTTAATGCAAGCAAGGTATATCTAGTTGAATCAGTCTTTTCCACCACATCCCGTATAAAGGGAATCGAACCTAGTATCTCAAAATGATTATGAAGCAATTTTTTTAAATAAAAAATCCATACTACTTCACAGTAGTTGGAAAGGAAAGCACTGCCCGCAGTTTAAAACGTCTCTTACCCCTTCTCTTCAACCTTCAAACCGAAGAACTAAGTTCTAAGAGTAGAGGAAAGCGTTGTGTTTAGTAATAGAGTTCATTTTAGTTCTTGAAATTCACAGCAGTGTAAACACAAACTCAATCATTGATCGTCTTGCAGACTCGCACTTACATATATAATCTCAATTCTCTAAGTCATTTGATTATTTTCATGTGTCTAGGCTGGCTTTCTCTAAGGACCTTGAATACCCACTCTCTATCAAAGCCTCGACAAAAATATTAACTAGATAAAACAAGATAGAGGCAGTCAAAGTACCAGTATCACCTTGAAAACAAATTCCAATACTGTTTCCTGTGAACTGTAGAACAGTAAGCTCAACTATCATAACTTGTGGACTTTATGGTGCAGCCGACCTCTCTATATTTCACATTTTAGAATTTTATCCCTTAAAATTCTTAATTTTTAGATAGAGACCTTAAAACATAATACCCCTACTCACCACATCACCACCAACCCCCACTTTCTACTTATAATACGTCCTCCTCCCCAAAAAGATTATGCCTCAGCCACTGCATTAACACTAAAATTATATCTCTAATGCATCAGATGCTCAATGAAATCAAAGATGAGACCAAGATCAGATTAATCTAGGCAGTGCTTGAATTGACATCATTAAGCCATCAGTATTCAAAATCCATAACATACATTTCCAATTAAAATTTCAAAGGCCAGTAGAAAGTTAACAGCTTATGAGAACGTGGATCAACCAAAGTTTTACCAATATAAACACAGTAAGAACATAATAATTATAGATCTATAGCAATAACAGCAAAGTTGTTAACTGATACCTGAATTAAGGCAGTGGAGATCGCAAAGATGACATATAGATCAATGATCTGCGGCGAAAAACAATTCAATTAGAACCCAACCCAATAGCAATACGTGAATGTTGACTGAAACTGTATACATTTGAAAGTTATATGTATGTAAATTGCTGCACGGAAATCGAGGAGAGAGTGGTTACCTTGAGATTCGTCGGAGTTGCGGCATAAGCAGACCGGAGAGAATGGAAAAGAGCTTGGGCGTCTTTGGTCGCCGAGGACTTTGCCATTTTTTGTCACTCTTCAGTTCTTCTGTGTGACCTCAATCTGACAATCTCGATTGAATGAGAATAGACGGACTAAACCCCGGGAGGCGTTAAAGGGTAAAGGACCAAAATTGCACTCCGTTTCCGTTTGGTTTTGGTGTTAGACCGTTTGTATTGACTTACAAGCTCTGTTTTTTTTTAGCTTTTTTAATTATTTGGTTGGCCAATAAAAATTGGTCTGCACCAATTTTTATTTTTTTTAATTTATAAGCAGTTTTCAACTTATAAGTTGCTTAAAAATAAGTCAATTCAAACAAGCTCTAAATGTGCCCCAAAACTATTAAGGGCAAGTGCCCCAAACTATTAAGGGCGGGTTTGGAAAGTCACTCTGATAATTAAATTTGGTATAATTAAATGTAATTATGTTATTTGTCATGTTTGGTTGATTATATAATTATTTAGTCAGCAGGTAATTATGTGTAATTGACAGGGGTAATTACTCTTCAATTCACCAGAGAGGCTATGAATTATTGATAATTACGTGGTAAAATTACAAGCTAGTTATTTTTTAATTTATTCCTTTTAATTTTTCTATTTTTATTTATTTATTATTTTTACTATTTTAAATTATTTTTTAATTTTTATCATTTTAATATTTTCTAAAAATATTTTTTTTATTTTATATCATTTATATTTCATTTTCACCATTTACTTCGTGTGATTCCATGCAACTTTTTTATTATCTATTTTCTTTTGTGTTTATTTTTTTTCAATAGCATAGTTTTGTGAGTATTCTCGTTTTTAAGTTAAGGTAGAATTCATTGTTGAATAAGGTTATAGATTTATATTATTATTTTTTTTAAAATCATATTTATATACATTACATTGAAATTTGACATAAAAGTATTATGTTAAATTTTTTGTTTTGAATTTAGAACTTATATTATATTTTCAGATTCTTTTAATTTAGGAGTATTGACTCAATATTTCACATTGCAAACTATTCTATTTAAGTTAGACTTGATAGGTTGTCTTTTGTCAAATATTGTAATGACCTCATGGATTATATTTATAATTTTAATTCTTTTATCAAATATGTATTTCATGATGTTCATAGAAATTTTGTACTTTTGATTTTTATGATTAATTTAACTAAAAATACTAATTTGTAAAATATAAATCAATTATTTTTATAACATTAGTTAAGAGCATATGTTTATTAATTAATATACTTTCAAAAAATAATATATATCTTAAATATTTAATTTTATTTTATTTATAAAGGCCCCTATTTGTTCAATATAAATTTTTAATTTTAGATAATTAACTGTTATTTTAAAATTTAATATAACCTTATGATTACACTTGTGCAACCAAACAACACACTTGTAATTACACTGTAATTACATTATTACGAACAAACAGATCATCATAATTATTAAATTTTGTAATTATTAAGCTAGTAATTATAATTCTAATAATTACACCAATTTCAATTATTAGGTGACTTTTCAAACAGACTCTAAAAAAATTGAGAAAACTATACAAAATGGACCCTTTAAACAAAATATTTACCACTCCATACCCTTCCCTAAATGATTAATTTATATACCCCTTGGGCCAAACTAATTACCCATGTACCTCCTTTAATTATTTTTAAAATTGTGCGCTGATATCAGCATCCATCCTACATGAGATCAATAGGGTACCATATACCGATGGAGTATCACAGAGAATTAAACTCAATTCTATATGATACCGATATAGTATCACTATACCAACGGAGTATCACAAATAATATATTTACTAATTAGTTTAATAAATAAGATTGTGATTTTAATATTTTTTCCTTAATTGTTTTATTTTATTTCTTAAAAAAAGATTTCAATCTTATATCATATCAGTAAGGTATCAATATATTGTTATGGTATCATTGAGGATTTTAAAAGTGTCTCATTAAGGATTTTAAATATCATTATAATATATGAATATAATGTTCAAATGACGTAGGAAAACCTTTATGATACCATCACAGTATATATATACTATGATGGTATCATTCAACATTTGTATGAAACGATCCTTAATGATACCATGCCAGTATATGATGGTTTTCATGGAAATGTAGCTAAAGGATTGAAGTAGACATCAATGATACCATGACAATATATAGATATAATGTGGTAATATCATTAAGGACTGAAACAGACTCAATGATACCATATCAGTATATTGATACTACAATGGTATCTTGCTCGCGAATCTTATGTCTTGGAGGTATGAATTATAAAGGAGTATTTATTTATAATTATTTTGCTTCTATGAGTCATGAACTTAGTTTTTCAAAAAAAAAAAATGACGTGAGATGACAAATCGAATTCACTTATTTCTTTGGCGTGATGGACTCTGTACACTGCAAGAAAAAAAATATATGGACTACTGAAAATTCAAATTTCAATAATAATTTTTTTAAAAAAAGGTGATTTCTATCCGTTTATTTAATTTTTTAAAAATATTATTATTTAATTTATATACTTGTGAAGTAACAAGTATTTATAGAATAATTAAATTATACGCAAATCAACTCTGGTAGTTATGAGCCGTGAATTAAAATTAATCGTTGAATGACTTTTGTGTCGTAAATAGTACGCTTCATATGTTGCTTCTTAAAGTTGTTTGTATATTTTAGGCATCTTAACCTAGTCTTGTACTTATTGAATATTTTATATATCCAAAAATGATTTTTATTAGACATAAAATGCTGATATGGCAAAAAAATAATATTTCACACTCCTTAAAGGCGTGAAGTAATTGAAAATAATATTATTTTTTATTTTTTAAACTTATACACCTAAATTAATTAAATAATAATAATAATAATTATTAATTAAAAAAAGAAGAAGGAAGAGCGTCTTCTTCCCCATTCCAATATTACTCACTGCAAAACTATTCCATCGTCCCCTCCACCTGTTTTTCTCACCCTCTCCAATTCTTCTTCTTCTTTTTCCCTTTTTTTTTATGTAGATCTAATTAAAGTCTCAAATATTCCGGTGAAGCTCCATTGTTTCCGATGAAAATAATATGAATTGATTACTTTTTTTGACAAAAGTTTGTTATTTTTTTTTATAATTGTGATAAATGATTACTAGTAGAAAGAAAATGAACAAAATGGGTGAAATTTTTTAATGCTATTAGAATGGAAGGTGAATAAGGGGTTAGCTTAGGTGGACAACAATGGTGTATTATAGGCGTCGGTGAAAGAGATAGACTCGATGGTGATAATTAATGCGTAGCAACCCAGTGGAAAGGGGAACAATGTCAACGAAGAAGAAGGAGGAGGGTGGGTTTGATCATTCGACGCAGAAGGCGCAGCGGAGTGGGGTGGAAAGAAAGTCGGATGGAGAAGAAAAGGATGGTGTGGGGTGGGTTAATTCAAAGATAATTTTTTGTTTTCTTAAAATTCTTTTTGAATTATTTAAATAGAGTTTTTTAAAAAATAATTTAATCACCACGTGTCATCATGTCATTGATCCATTTTTCAATGCATTTGAGATGCACACATGTTTCTCTTTTTATTAATTGTAATTTTGTGTCTAATAATTATAAATTTATTAAGATTAAAGTGTTAATAGATACAAGATTAAATTAAGATGTCTAAGTAAAATATGCGAACAATTTTAAAAGGCGGCATATGACTTAAGCCTAAATAGTAAACTAGTGTAGGGGCAAAACTATCGTATACTAGGGTGTTTAAGCAAAAAAAAATCGTCGAAAAAATTTATAGTAAAATAATACTTTGAATGGTTAAGTAAAATATCACATTTTGAACACCCTTATAAGTTGTAACAATAGGATGTTCTAGCTCAGCGGTTATAGGTGCCTACGTAAAGAACAGCTAATTACTTTCTAGATAATATTTTTGAAATAATTCAAAACTAATATTATTTATTAAGAAAATTCTTAATTACAAACCTACAACTTTAAAATCTTAAGAAAGAAAATAAAAAAATAGTAGACAGATCGATTTTTAATGGATTCGACTTTGATTTTCTTTTATTTCATTAAATTTTAAATAAAATTTAAGAGCAATTATTTAATTTAATGTAAAGTTAATAAGCAAATCTTAAAAAAATAAATTATAAAGCTACTAAAAGGAAAAAAAATCGTTTGATTCTGCCCACCATTTTTCATGTCTCGTTGTTAAGTTATTGTCGTCATAGATTGGTGAAAGCTTGAACCGTAAAAGTGATTTTATTCCAACTTAAATTTTCTCCTCTCCTTCTCTGTCCGTTTACTTCGTATTAAATTAAACACGAACATTAAAATTAAATATTATGCAGTTTGATTTTAAAACTTTTGGTACATTTATTTATAAAAAAATTAATTATTAGTATTACGTAGTTTGATTTTAAATTTTTTAGTGCATCCATTCGTTAAAAAAAACTTGTGCAATTCTTAAACAATCTTCGTGAAATTTCTGGCTCTACCACTATAAAAGAAGGAAATTGGGATTTATGTTGGCTAATAAGCAATCTTGGAATTGGAGATGAACGGTGCCTATCAGTCGGACAACATCTTTTTGTCAGTCATAAACATTAATCATTTACCACATGTGAGATCACTTTCTTTAAAAAAAAGAAAAAAGAAACAAACAAACAAACTACCACACTAATTTCTCCAATAATATCTACTTTCAATAAGTAAACAGAATTCATATATAACAAAATAAATCTACAGGTATTGAAATAAGTGATACATAAATCGCATTCTACTAATGCGTTTTATTCGTCAATGTGATACTTCCAGAATTTTGCCACAATGAGGAAACTTGTCATTACCTGTTGGGAGCTAAATGTTACCAGCATTTTTTTTTTGCAACATGACAATGAAATACGGGGTATTATATGGGGGAACTCACCTTAAGCAAAGAGTGATCTGGATTCTGGTGCATATTTCGATGAGAGATTTTATGATTTATAAATGTTAAATGTTAATTAATTATTATGAATGTATATTTAATTTGTGCATCCTTAATATAACTAAAAAGAAAATTTGCATATCATTCGTCAAATTTCTGATTCTGCTATTGAATTAATGTAGTTGGCACTTTAGCGATATTTATATGTGCAAGTCAAAAACATTAATTTATGTGTAACTCAATTATTAATATATATTATCTTTGATCAATACAAATATTGAATAATTTAATCGTTCATAGACTTGATGGATGAATAAAAAAATTCAATCAGCTTTTTTTTATTGAGATTTGGATCCAAGTTTCTATGATTAATTTTTCCATTTTGACAATTCATCTAGTCAAAGAATATCCCTAACATGGAATAACTCCTTTTTTTCTTTTGTACTTTATAAATGATACCACATATTATTGAACTAATATTTGAGTTTTGTAAGATTGTGCATTTATGCATCTCTTCGTTATCAACCTTTTTTATTTTCTCTGTTTGACCAAAAAAAAAAACCTTTTTGATTTTCTGATATCTCAAATATTGTTCAAAACATCCGTGAATTTGAGCGTTAAAAGTTAATTTTGTTTGACTTTAAAAAATTTGAGATCAATTATAACAAATTGTTCTTTTTTTATGAGTGAGACGATAAGATGAACCAAATCCTTAAAAGGACAAAAAGAGGATGATAAACTAAAGTACACTTATATTCATATCATCTTATTTCATTACTGAACAATCCAAATGGACCTAGAGATTCATAGGGAAAATAAAATAACACAAAAAACATGACAACTAAATGCATGCATGTAGAAGGATTGGGCAAGAGAGCTAGGATGATAATTGGAAGGATTGAGTAAGTTTGGGCGGGTCATAATAGATTAAAATAATAATTGGATCAAGATTCAACCCAACCCAAATTAGTTTGGGTCAAACCAGGTTGGATCAAAATGAGTTAGGTAATGAGTTATATAACGGGTCAAAACTCAACTCAACCTAATTTTTATTAATTATTTTATTCATTCTTTTAAACTATTTTAGTACCTAATAAAAATATTTTTTTTCTTTATTATGGCTAAATATAACATATTAAATTAGAAAAAAGGTTTTTTTTAAAAAAAGTATTTTGATAAAAAATTTCATGAGAGTTAGGTATTAACTTAATTTTTAATGGATTGAATTGAAATGGATTGAACTAATGAATTGACGGGTCAATAACCAACCCAAACTTAAATAAATTAAATTAAATTAGACAGATAGAGTTTGATTTTGCCATCCCTACTACAAAGAACTACCGCGAGAATTAACAATGAATGGGACTGTCACCAAAAAAGTTTAGCTCAACTAACAAAAGGATTGTTAGGTAATGGATGCTTTCCAAGTGGGCCCCACTTGTTAGTGGGCAACTTGCCCACTTGGTATGTAATCAACAATCCTTTTGCCTATATATATATATGTACAATGGCAAAGGAAAAGAGACACACAGAAAAACACGTAAAATTCTTCTCTTTTCTTCTTTTCCTTATTATCTCTTTCTAATTAATTTTGTCAAGTTAGTTATTTTCATAACACGTTATCAGCACGAGGCTCCGGCTAATTTTCAAGGTAACAAAAGTGGTAAGAGTTTTATTTAATTTTCTTTTCATAAAATGGCAAATATTTCAAAAATTGAATTTGTTGCTTTGGATATCTCTGGAAAAGATTACTCCTCATGGGCACTAGATGCCGAAATTCATCTTGAATCGATGGGTCTGGCAGACACCATCAAAGATGATAACACGGCATCTAGTCAAGATCGTGCAAAAGCTATGATTTTCCTCCGCCACCATCTCGACGAAGGTCTTAAATTACAATATCTTACATTAAAAGATCCCTTGAAATTGTGGAAAAATTTAAAAGAAAGGTATGACCACCTGAAGTTGGTCATGCTTCCACAAGCACGTTATGACTGGTTAAATCTGAGACTGATGGACTTTAAAAATATAACTGAATATAATTCTGCTTTATTTAGAATTATAGCTCAGTTAACTTTATGCGGAGATGAAATCACGGAACAAGATAAACTTGAAAAAACATACTCCACATTTCCACCCGCGAATATGCTCCTGCAGCAGCAATATCGCGAAAAAGGCTTTAAAGAAATATTCTGAATTACTTTCTCACCTTCTTATTGCTGAAAGACATAATGAACTATTAATGAAAAATCATGATAGTCGGCCAGTTGGTTCTTTGCCACTCCCTGAAGTGAATCAGGCAAATTCTAACCAATGAGAAAGAGGCCATGGCCCAGTCGTGGTCGTGGTCGTGGTCGTAGTCAAAGAAGAAATTTTAATCATGATGCTCGGCTGGCACCGAGAAATAACCAGCAATATAAAAGGCAGGGTAAAAAGCCAGAAGCTTTACCGAAGAATAATTCAGAAACAATATGTCATAGATGTGGAGGTGTGGGGCACTGGTCGCGTATTTGCCGGTCATCAAAACGCTTGGTTCAGCTATATCAGGCATCGTTAAAGAGGGCAGAAAATAATCCAGAGACAAATTTTATCTCTGAGGACAATATTGAGCCCATGCATCTGGATGTAGCTGATTTCTTTAATTTTCCAGAAGTAAATATGAATGTTGATAAGCCCGATAATATTTAAACAATTCTCTTTGTTGTTGTATGTATTAAATATTATGTTTGTATTTTTATAGATCCATGTAATAAAATAAAATTTTGTATAATAAATTATGTATTAATTATAATATTTACTTTCTTTCTTTGTGAAGAAAATATGGAAATGCCTCAAATCTTGTTTGGATCAATGATAAATCACGAGAATATATGTGTAATTGATAGTGGAACAACCCATGCTATATTTAAAGACGAGAAATATTTTTCCAATTTACTTAAAAGAAAAGCTAATGTTACTACAATTTCTGGTAATTCAAAAATGATAGAAGGCTCCGGAAGAGCTACTATAATTCTACCTAAGGGGACAAAAATTGTTATAGAAGATGCACTATTTTCTTCTAAATCCCCAAGAAACTTGTTAAGTTTTAAAGATATCCGCAGAAATGGATATCATGTTGAGACATTAAATGAAATGAATATTGAATATCTTGGTATAACCAAGAGTGTCTCAGGCCAGAAATATATTTTGAAAAAATTACCAACTCTGTCATCTGGCCTATATTATGCAAAAATTAGTGCAATTGAAGCAAATATGATCGTAAACCAGAAGTTTACTGATCCAAATATATTTGTGTTATGGCATGATCGAATAGGTCATCCTGGATCAATAATGATGAGATGAATTCTTGAAAATTCAACTGGACATCCTTTAAAGAACCAGAAGATTCTTACAAATGATGAATTTTCATGTGCTGCTTGTTATCAAGGCAAATTAATTGCCAGACCATCGACCCTGAAGGTTGGCATCGAATCTCCTGGCTTTTTCGAGCGTATACATGGAGATATATGTGGACCTATTCATCCACCTAGTGGATTGTTTAGATATTTTATGGTCCTAATAGATGCATCATCTAGATGGTCTCATGTGTGCCTGTTATCATCTCGCAACCTGGCGTTTGCGAAGTTGTTAGCACAAATAATCAGATTGAGAGCGCAATTCCCAGATTATCCAATTAAGGCCATTCGCCTTGATAATGCTGGAGAATTTACATCCCAAGCATTTAATGATTATTGCTTATCAATTGGGATAAAAATTGAACATCCTGTTGCTCATGTTCATACTCAAAATGGCCTTGCAGAGTCATTTATTAAGCGCCTACAATTGATAGCAAGACCTCTACTAATGAAAACAAAATTGTCAATTACTGTTTGGGGTCATGCTATCTTACATGCAGCAGCACTTGTCCGTCTCAGACCGACACATTATAATAAATACTCTCCATCGCAATTAGTATTTGGTCATGAACCAAATATAGCCCATTTAAGAATTTTTGGTTGTGCAGTATATGTGCCTGTAGCACCACCACAAAGTACAAAAATGGGCCCTCAACGAAGGTTGGGCATATATGTTGGGTTTGACTCACCCTCCATAATTCGATACCTTAAACCGTTGACTGGAGATTTATTCACTGCTCGATTTGCAGATTGTCGGTTTGATGAAACAATTTTCCCACCATTAGGGGGAGAGAAAAAGGAACCCAAAAAAGAAAAAGAAATTGCGTGGAAAGTTTCATCACTATCACATTTTGATCCACGTACCCGCACATGTGAACAGGAGGTCCAGAAGATCATCCACTTGCAGAAAATAACAAATCAAATGCCAGATGCATTTACTGATTTGAAACGGATAACTAAGTCACATATCCCTGCAGTGAATGTACCTATCCGGATTGATGTCCCAAAAGGACCATCTACAAGTATCATAGCTTCTGAATCCCAAACACGCTAGAAGCGTGGTGGACCGTTGGGTTCAAAGGATAAAAATCCTAGAAAGAGAAGCGTGAGAAATAATAAAAATGATACTACAATAGAACCTCCTGAAGAAAGCCAAGATTTGAGTAATCTTGATATTCCTGAAGAAATCAGTGAACCCGAGACTCAAGTGAATGAAGAAATTTCAATAAGTTCTTTCGGTGATGAGATAAAGTTAGATCGATCTAAAATCACGGTTGATAATGTTTTTGCATATAATGTTGCAATTAACCTTATGTAAGATAGTGAAAGTCTTGAACCTAAATCCGTTGAAGATTGTCGACGTAGATGTGATTGGCCAGAATGGCAAAAGGCAATTCAATCAGAATTAGACTCACTTGCTAAACGTGAGGTTTTTGGACCTGTAGTCCAAACCCCTGAAGGTGTAAAACCAGTTGGCTATAAATGGGTTTTTGTTAGAAAACGAAATGAGAGAAATGAAATTGTAAGATATAAGGCACGCCTTGTTGCACAAGGATTCTCTCAAAGACCCGGAGTCAACTATGAAGAAACATATTCACCGGTTATGGATGAAATAACATTTCGATATCTCATCAGTTTAGCTGTACATAAAAATCTTGAAATACACCTAATGGATGTGGTTGCAGCTTACCTTTATGGTTCACTTGATAATGAAATTTACATGAAAATCCCAGAAGGATTAAAATTGCCTGAAACATGCAAAAAGTCTCGGGAAGTATACTCAATAAAACTCCAAAGATCATTATATGGTCTAAAACAATCAGGGCGTATGTGGTATAATCGCCTCAGTGAGTACTTGATAAATGAAGGCTATATAAATGATGTCATTTGTCCATGTATTTTTATTAAGAAAATGGAATCAGAGTTTGTTATACTCGCCGTTTATGTTGATGACATAAATCTCATTGGAACCCCTGAAGAGGTCCAAAAGGCAATTGAATATCTAAAGAAAGAATTTGAAATGAAAGACCTTGGAAAGACAAAACTTTGTCTAGGTCTGCAAATTGAACATTTAGCAGACGGAGTTTTTGTCCATCAATCTGCCTACACTGAGAAAATCTTAAAAAGATTTTACATGGACAAAGCACATCCATTAAGTACTCCAATGGTTGTTCGATCACTTGAAGTGGAAAAGGATCAGTTTCGACCTCCAGAAGAGGATGAAAAAATTCTTGGTCCAGAAGTACCATATCTCAGTGCTATTGGTGCACTTATGTATCTTGCTAACGCAACTAGACCTGATATAACATTTTCTGTTAATTTGCTAGCAAGGTATAGTTCATCCCCAACGCGAAGGCATTGGAACGGTATCAAACATATTTTGCGATACCTGAAGGGTACTATTGATATGGGTTTGTTTTATACTAACAAAGGTTGCGCAGACCTTATTGGTTATGCAGATGCAGGTTATTTATCAGACCCACATAAAGCTCGATCTCAGACAGGTTATCTGTTTACACACGGAGGGACTGCTATATCATGGCGATCTACAAAACAGTCCATTGTTGCTACTTCTTCAAATCATGCTGAAATAATAGCAATTCATGAAGCAAGTAGAGAATGTGTGTGGTTGAGATCAATGATACAGTTCATCAAAGAAAGATGTGGTCTGGAAAATAATATTAAAATACCCACAATTATATTCGAAGACAATGCCGCGTGCATAGCTCAATTGAAAGGTGGTTTCATAAAAGGAGACAGAACGAAACATATTTCACCAAAATTATTTTTCACACACGATCTTCAGAAGAATGGTGAAATTGATGTACAACAAGTTCGTTCAAGTGATAATCTTGCAGATTTATTCACAAAGGCATTACCAACATCAACTTTTGAGAAATTAAGATATAAAGTTGGAATGCGCCGTCTCCAAAATATCAAATAAAGTTGGAATGCGCCGTCTCACTGGATTTTCTTGGTAAGGTTTTTAATGAGGCAGCAATCAAAGCGTATTACCAAATATGTATATTATTTTTTTTATAGAGGCACATTATACATAAACATCCAAGGGGGAGTGTTAGGTAATGGATGCTTTCCAAGTGGGCCCCACTTGTTAGTGGGCAACTTGCCCACTTGGTATGTAATCAACAATCCTTTTGCCTATATATATATGTACAATGGCAAAGGAAAAGAGACACACAGAAAAACACGTAAAATTCTTCTCTTTTCTTCTTTCCCTTATTATCTCTTTCTAATTAATTTTGTCAAGTTAGTTATTTTCATAACAAGGATCACTTATTAATGTATTGTCATACTTTCTTTTTTAATTTCTCCATACTCGCTTGAGCCTGATTAGCCATATGGAACCACATTATTTTATTTTGTCCCACATAATGGTTGCGAACCAATGAATATGGGCACAGTTTTGTCTTTCTCCCATATTATGTTGCTCATATAAATTTATTGTGATTATATTTAATTATTGTTTTCTTGAAATGACTTCAGCCTAAGCAAAGTCTATCTATTTGATTGGTGTGTCAGGAAAAAAAAGGTAAAGCACCGGTATATTAATTATTGATCAAACTAGTTAGTACATTGTGAATCAAAGATGATCTATTATCCACTAGCATCAGTCATAAAATCTGAACCTTCGAGCTAATTGGTGAGCATAGTGGTTCGTTGTTCTTTTAACAAAAGACAAAAAAATAAAAATAAAGGCACACATGAGTACTTTACAATCATAAATAATAACATCAAAGTAAAAGTTATTTTCACGATTTTTTTTCAGCGCTCGTTTAACCCAAAAAAATTGTTCATCTCTACTATTATCGGTGTTGCTGCAAAGTGTTTCTTTAGCCAGTTTAGTGCTTCTCGAACACCCAAAGCCTCGACCATATATGAGTGAATCATGTTGTCTACCTAACCGACTAGAGCGGCCTCTGATGAAGCTTTCATGAAAAACGCGAATCAGCATGCCAACTCTAGTTATTCCATGCTAAAGCCTGGGAATCAAGCCATTGAGAAGCAAGATCCCAAGAAGCAATCAATGTTGCATTTAAATATATTCTCTCCAGGAGGAAATCATTTTGTTGCAAAATCAGGTTCTATTACAGTAGAACTAAAGGTTGGTGTTTTTGCTTTAGTCCAATCTTATCAAAATCGAGCTGATTTTTGGATAACAAATTCAGCCGTGAATATCTTTCCTTCCACACAAGGTTATTTCTATCATTTCAAATTTCCTATAGAATCATAATAGCTTCACGTAATTGATCAAGTGTCGCAATATCAATCAACGACTTAAGCCAATTCAAGAGCAATGGTCCAGATTGTTGCTATCCCAAAGTATGCACCAACATAAGAAAGGGTGAAAAAAGAAAACATAAAAGTAGAATTTTGTACTTACTTTTGTTTTGAATAATTTTTTTTTTGAAAAGAAAGAAACGATGAAGTTAATAAAATTATATATATACTCCGTGTTTAGAAGCAAATGAATTTAAACTTATTACTAGAATTACTATTATCTTTCACGTTTTCTCTATAATATAATATACCATAAATATGTTTCGGACAGCTAATAAAAGTATCAGAATTATTTGCTCGTGGCTAGATTGTGATTTTAAACTTACTAATTTGTTAATTAATTTTATTTTGGCTTTCAATTATACGTGTTTAAATGACCAGATAAATTTTATTCTCAACAAGTTAAAAAATTGAAGAAAAATAGCAATAAATAATTCTCTTATTATTTTAAAAAAAAGAACTTTCAAGACTGTACAAACTTGAATTGATGACATGTACTGCCAAAAGTCATGAGATCTTTCCACACATACCAAAAAATGTACTGCCAAAAGCCTTGAGATCTTTCCACACTTGCCAAAAAAATCTCTTGTTTTTTTTTTCTCATCCAAAACAATTGCATATTTTTATTTGACACTTCGTATTTTTATTTTTTTCTGTTTCCTCATTTTATTTCCACTAAAAGAAATTAGGCAATTACCCTTTTTTCCTTTTTAACAATTTTTTTCCGGCCTAAAATATTCCGCAAAGTGACAAATTAGATTATTTGTGATACATAGTTACAATTTTAAAACATTACAAGACATAAGTATATTTTAATTTTATAACAAATACATAATTTACACCTGCATTTTTATAATTTATGCTAAGTTAATCCTTTTCTGATACCGTTAATATCCACAGTCTCTACAAGTTCTTTTGCGCTCTTTTTTTTTTTTAATTTGATGTCTGATATTTATATTTAAGTTCAATTAAATTAGAATTATATCAAAAAAAATTTATTAAGATAAAACACTTTCTAATAAAAATAATTCTGTATTCAACGATTCGAACTACCTTTAATTAAATATAAATGAGTACTTAGGAGTACTAAATTATACTATTTGTACGAGTTTTTCAAAAAAAATTGACCAACCATTGGCCATCAGGACCCAACCCTTACCCACGACCCCACCCCATCCCACCCAAAAGGCTTCACCACAAATCTGGCAAAACAGAGGCCAACTTTTAGAAAGCATTTTGCTGAAGTTCAACTGCTGGCTTTGCTTTTCAACTCTTCCAGTGATTAGATAACTTCCCAATCTCGTCTTTGTGAACTGTAGAAGAGAAAACTATGGCGTCTTTCTCAAATATTGGCGCCATTTGCCAAGTTCCATCAGCTCCTTCTCTTAGCAGCAGTAGTAGAGCTCTCTTTCCTACTACGTTTCGCAGTTACAGTCATTCACAAATCTCTCGCTCTCGGTCAGTATTCCTTGATTTAGCTCAACTTCATATGCTCTTTCATTCATGTATCTCTTTCATTTAGATAAGTTAGTTTCCTGTACTGTGGAACCATGATTTGAAGTTTAGGAATTTTCAATGGAAGTCCAATAAGTTATCGGGTATAAAATTAATAATTTGTATATATTTCAGTAGAGTTTTAATATAATATACAAGGTTTGGGATCAAAATTGCTAGGTTCCACCGAATCCCTAATCAAAGAGCTAGCTCCGCCACCAGTACTTTCTGTGCTGTAGTTTATCTTGGATAGTTGAAAGGAGCTTGCTAATTGAATAGGAATTTGACAACGAAAAATCATGCTGCTTCAGGGAAAGAGAAATAAAGTACTGTACTATACAACACCTAACCTATAGTAGTAATTTTAGTTTCTTATAGAACTATTTCAGAGAACCAGTTTGGATTTATGCCGGGACGCTCAACTACAGAAGCCATCCATCTTATGAGGAGACTGGTGGAGCAGTATAGGGAGAGGAAGAGAGACTTGCATATGGTATTCATTGACCTAGAAAAGGCTTACGATAAAGTTCCACGAGAGATATTGTGGAGATGTCTGGAGGCTAAAGATGTACCGGTGGCATACATTAGGGTGATCAAAAACATGTATAAGGGTGACAAAACCACGATAAGGACAGTAGGAGGGGACTCAGAGCACTTTCCAGTTGTGATGGGGTTGCATCAAGGATCAACTCTCAGTCCGTTTTTATTTGCCTTGGTGATGGATGGATTAACACGACAAATTCAAGGTGAGGTGCCATGGTGTATGCTTTTCGCGGACGACATAGTCCTGATCGATGAGACTCGTAGTGGAGTTAACGCGAAGCTGGAGGATTGGAGACATACCCTGGAGTCTAAAGGGTTTAAGCTGAGTAGGACCAAGACAGAGTACTTAGAGTGCAAGTTTAGTGAGACACCTCAGGAGGCTGGCGCGGAAGTTAGGCTTGGAGACCAGGTCATCCAAAAGAAAAGTAGTTTCAAGTACCTTGGGTCTATCATGCAAGGAAGTGGGGAGATTGATGAGGATGTCACACACCGTATTGGGGCAGGGTGGATGAAATGGAGGCTCGCTTCCGGTGTGCTATGTGACAAGAGGGTGCCACCACAACTTAAGGGCAGGTTCTACAAAGTGGTGGTTAGACCGGCCATGTTATATGGGGCGGAGTGTTGGCCAGTTAAGGTCTCCCACGTTCAAAAGATGAAAGTTGTCGAGATGAGAATGTTGATATGGATGTGTGGTCATATCAAGAGCGACAGAATTAGGAACGAGGCTATTCGGGACAAGGTAGGAGAGGCCTCGGTGGAAGACAAGATGCGGAAAATGTGACTGAGATGGTTTGGGCATGTGAAGAGGAGAGACTCAGATGCCCCAGTGTGGAGGTGTGAGAGGTTGGCCATGGATGGTTTCAGAAGAGGTAGGGGTAGGCCGAAGAAATATTGGGGAGAGGTGATTAGACAGGACATGGCGCAGCTGCAGCTGACCGAGGACATGACCTTAGATAGGAGGGTGTGGAGGACCCACATTAGGGTAGAAGGCTAGTACATAGTTACGGTGGTCTATCGTATTAGTAGACACTTTAGCACACTATAATTTCTTGTTCTCTGATGTCTGCTATTATATATTACTTTCCGTACTTTCCGTCCTTTGATTACTCTATTTTATTTGTAGCATCCCCGTTATGTGCCTTATCATATAGCTTTGAACTTATTGACCTCTTCACTTTTTAGCCTTATCTAACGTCTTTTATGCTTTATTGAGCCGAGGGTCTCCCGGAAACAGCCGTCCTACCTTGGTAGGAGTAAGGCCTGCGTACAATTTACCCTCCCCAGACCCCACGTTGTGGGATTACACTGGGTTGTTGTTGTTGTTGTTGTTGTATAGAGTTATAGGGCAGGCTTCTCATTTTCTTGTTTTTTTTTCCCACAGCACAAGCTAGATATGTACACCTGCACAGAAAACTATGTTCTTTGAAGTCTAAACTAGTTTTCTGAGAACTGGATTAAGGTTTTCAGTAAAATTGTATGTGCTGTATTTGCAATCATTTGTTTGATCAGATATCTAGCCTGATGTTTCTCTTCTTTTTAGTTCTTGCAGACTTTGTATCAGAAGCAGTTATGCCGAAGCTGTTAGAGGGAATCCTAACTCGGATGCAATTGATGTTGTAGCAGATGTTAAGGCTGAGCGGGTATTACTTCATGACAAAGCATCTTCTTTTTCTCCTTTTGAGATCAAATCCATTTACACCTGTCTCAATTTCAGAAACTAGATGTCATACACTCAATTTTTTCTTTTTTTCAACAGATTGTAGTCATAGGAGGCAGCGGCTTTGTTGGCTCTGCAATATGCAAGGCTGCAGTGTCAAAGGGTATAGAGGTCATAAGTCTGAGCAGGTATTTGTAATATCTGACTGAGCAGTTCAATAGGGATTTCAATTATTAAAATGAATCTTTACTGTTTGATGTGATAGATCTTAAACATTTTCTGTTGATTCATAAGGATCCATACAATTGTTCTATCCTCTTATGCTGTTTTTACTAATTACGGGTTCTCAAATTTTAGTATTTCCTACACAGGTCAGGGCGTCCCTCTTACTCAGAGTCGTGGGTAGATCAAGTCACTTGGATGACAGGCAGGTTCATTTCTTCATCATACCCTTGAGTAGGTTGACAATGAATTCAAGTGAAAATTTTACATGGGTTAAAACAATGTAGAAGTTGGCTTTCAGGCCCTCTTTCTGATGAAAGCCATTGTAGTTTATTGAGAATGGATAATAATGTTATTGATGAGCAAATCTCCATATTTTTCCTTTTGGTTGGGGTGTGTGTGTGTGGTGGATGTGCTTGCTGAAATAAGTACCTACTAAAGATAATTGAAGACTCTCCCGCCACACTAAATAACGGAAAGAGTAATCTACTGAAGCTCCTCATGGCTTTGCAAGTCCAAAAGTGGGGAGCCATGTGGTTTCCTGCTGCTTTACCTAAGGTGACAGGTACCTGCATAATCAGAGTTTATGTTTAATCCAATCAAGCTGAAAAGGAGACAATGGATGATCATTTTTGGCAGGCCAGATATGAGGACCTGAAGGATAGTCAAGCAAAGTAACTTTGTCACCAGAAAAAAAATCAATTTACCCTTAAAGATGAATGGTGGAGGGCAGAGTCTATTTTGCAACCATTTGTCTATTATTCATGCTATGATCGAATCCTGAATTGCAATTTGGACATAGAGGATTAACTAGTGATGGCAGGAAAAAAGAAAGAATAGAATAATGCCTTTCTAGCCTAAAAAGTCAAAACACATAGTCAAAAACTTGATATTCAATCTTTGCCATAGTCCATAGGTGAAGATTTACAAAAGGACCAAGTTCTAGAGTTCCTTCAAACAATATGAATCCTGGACCAAACAAGAGCAAAGAAGTGCCAAGAATCTAGAAGTACTGGATTGTTTTGCCTAGTCTGGTTGTTATGGTCAATTGGTCATATGTGAACTTGAAAGAGGATTCCAGTTAAAACTACATATCAAGTAGAAAAAAAAAGATCCCAGTACTGACAGATGCTATCTGTGTTGGTGTTGTTTTGACTTTTAGTTAAAATCTTTTTCTGATAGTTTTCCACCCAATCCAGATTACTCATATGATCATGATATCATGCAGGAGATGTTTTCTATGCAAACTGGGATGAAATACTTATTGGGGCTACTGCAGTTGTTTCAACTTTGGGAGGTTTCGGTTCTAACGAACAAATGCAGAGGATCAATGGTGAAGCTAATGTTGTGGCTGTCAATGCTGCTAAAGAATATGGTCAGTAGCTTTCGTTTTGTTTATTTGAAGAAATCTGGAAAGCTGAAGTGACCTTTAAAAGAATAAAAATAAGATTTGTTTTCAATGTCAAGTAATAAACTTTTTGTGGTTAATTTTTCCAGGGTTTATCTTCTCTATTTCATTTTTACTTTAACTTGCAAAATATATAATGAATCAGATAAGTAATGCTTCCCTGTGATGAAGCGTGAGGCATGGTTGACTCCATTATTAACTTTAGCTCAGAGCTAAAGATATATGTTGCTGGAGAGAATTGATGCTTAAAAAGATATTTCTCATTTTTTAAACATCAAAGAGCAGAAAATCTGCTCGTCGCTTCTAGTTTATTGACATTTACCGGCTGAAGGAAAAGCTGATTCCATCCACAGATTGAAATAAAATGCTTGATTGCTAGCTTTTGGTGTAAACTGTAGGATTTGCATGAAGTAACTGCTATTATAGATATTTTACATTTCTCTTGCACTGGCTTGGTGCTGGTCTGTTTATTATTAAAACTTACCTTACTTATCAAACAACTATTAATCTCAAACTAGTTGGGATTGGCTATATATAACTTCATGATCTATTTTGCTTCACCTAAACCTGTTTGATTCCAGTATTCAATAATTTGGGATTGGCTAAAACAGAGGTTCTCTACATTTTGTTCTGTCGTACAAAAATTAAAAAGATCCCTCGAAAAAGTTGGACCTAATGTAAACTTACCAACACCACTAAGTATTAATCCCAACTAGGCCGTATCGTCATCTACATGGATGTTTTGCTTCCATCTTGTTCTTGTTTTCACCAAGCCTGCATAGATTTCTAGAGATTGTATGTCTTTTGCAACAACTTTTTTCATGTTATTTTAGATCTACTTCTTCCTCTTTAATACCATCAGTGATTATATTTCACACCTATGAAGCGCAGCATTTGGAGGTATACATTCAACAGATCAAACCAAAGGGACCTCTCATTTATCCTTTGTGTACTTTTTGCATTTTCTGAAGAATGAGAACGTTTCAAATCTTGTCTATTCTTATATTACCACACATCAAAAGCTCAAATGCGGTGATCTAGAAAAAGGTAAAAAGAAAAAAGAAAAGTAGGATTTTTGTGTGATGTCAATTCTGTATTTTTTGGGTCTGCCGCTATTACAGAAAAAGGATAAGTTGGTAAGTTTTTAATTCTTGGGTTTTTGTGTTTCTTTGGTACTCTTAGATTGGTATAGAAGCGTTCAGCAATTGATTCACCTACTTTGGTGCTCTTCCTGACAAATTCTTTTTTCTTGGGGAAAATATGACCTCAAAAGCTATTTTTTTCCATTAATCTTCCTTTTGAGAAGCAACTCAGGGTTGATTACTCTGTTATTGGGCGGTATAGACTGACAGGACATTGTTTACGGTCCTAATAGGAAAGCAATTTCATTTACTTGAAATAAGTGCAATGCTTATTGTCATCTCTCGAACTGAAGGTTTTGCAACTTCATATTACACCTATTGCGTACATAATTTGCAAGATCGGTTTGCAATTAACAGTATGGTACTGCTTTGATGTTTAAGAACAATCCTTATGGCAGGTTTAGCTAGTCTTTTGACGCACCATATTATCATTGTTCCCTTGTTTCTCTATAGCTATTCATGCCAAGTGTTACATTATATCTATTGTTATTTGCAGGGATCCCTAAGTTCATATTGATTTCTGTGCATGATTACAATCTACCATCATTCCTCCTTCAATCAGGCTACTTCACAGGGAAAAGAAAAGCAGAATCAGAAGTTCTTTCCAAATACCCTGGCTCAGGTACTCCATAAGATGTTTACTTCTCATTGTTGGCACCGTGGCAGTCTGAAGCTTAGGGTCTAAAAATTATTCTCTGAAATTATTGGGTGCCACAGCACCATATCTGCAACAAGTTTGTTGATAAAAAGGGAAAAAATATCAATCAAGCATGGACAAAGACCAGTCTTGCTTGGGCTTCTCTGTTCGAGAGTTTTATCTCCTGAAAAGTATCTCAAAGGACTTAAAACCTTTAAGTTATGGCTTTAACCTGTGTGTCATAATATGACAAGGTTGTAAACGTGCTTTCAACATTTACTAGTTACTGACCCTGAACTACTGACCAAAAATAGAAAAAGAAAAAAGAAAGCTTGTTGCTAACCCTGAACTAGTACAGCCAGAATTTTTTTGGTAGTTACATACTTATACCTATATTTCTCACTGAAATATAACAGGTGTTGTTCTTAGACCTGCCTTTATATATGGGAAGAGGAAGGTTGACGGCTTCGAGATCCCTCTAAATTTGATTGGAGAACCTCTTGAAAAATTATTACGTGCAACAGAGAGCTTCACTAAACCATTGAGCTCGTTGCCAGCATCCGACTTAGTTCTAGCCCCTCCTGTTAGCGTGGACGATGTTGCTTATGCAGTGATAAATGCTGTTAAGGATGACGACTGTTTTGGCATTTTTACCATCGACCAAATCAAAGAAGCAGCAGCAGGAGTGAAGGTGTAAAAAAATAGTTCACATCTCAAAGAAAAATGATGTACATCTTGTAACAAAATTATATATATGTAGACTATGTATCCTGTCATACAAACTCTTCCTTATGATATCCATAGTATAGTGAACCTTTTGATGCTAAAATAGCCTATTTTCATCCTGTATTCGCAAGAGGAGCAAATCAACACTCTATCTAGCAAAACACCATGTGTTGGTCTTGGAGATTGAAATTATAGCATAAAGGTCACTAGATGTGCATTCGGTTGATTGCAGTATATCTAATGAACCAGCAGAAGAGTTAAATTTTATTACAATATTTTGTTGATTTAGCTGGAAGGCAGCCTAGAATTTTAGTGCATGCATGTCTAATTTAGGTATTTCTCCATCTTATGTCTGCATAAAATTCCAAAATGATTTTCTTCCAAAAAAAGGGTTTTACTCCTTTTACAAGAACTTTTGAAATCATAAGATTCCAACATCATGCTGAACACCTCTTGATTGATGAGAAATGCATACTATTACAACAAGACATTCACAACTGGCATTGTAACGCACAAATGTCTGCAAATTAACAAGGAGATTTCAAATGATTTGAGAGAAAAATTAAAGAAAAACAAAATTTTAGCGCAACAGGCGATCCATTATCCATCTTGTTTCAAACCATGCGCCACATGTCTCATCTTTGCGTTGTGCTTGATTGAGTTGCAATTTGAACCCAAGCAAACTCCTCCTTGTAAGCTACATTTCCGTCACACGAGGATTCACAGGTGTACACAGCAATGGTAGCCCAGTCAAGAGAATGTACATCATTTTCCACACCAAAATAATAGAGTATTTGTGGTAAAACCTGGAAGCAGCAGAGAAAAAGAGCATAAATCGAAGCTAATAAAAAAAAACTTCACACAACCAACAAATTTGGCCACAATTTTTACAAGACTACTGGAGACATACAATTTATTTAATTAGTTTGAAAATAGCCACAAGCTAGACTTGCAAGCACAGCAAAAGCTTCAATATACCTGAAATTCAAAAGCCCTACGGCCGCCACAATAGGTGCACTTAGGGATGTCAGCCTTTGATGGCTGGCCACTTGACGTTGGCCATAATGGTTTTGCTCCAGCATCTCTGTAATACCTATTTTCCAAGATAATTATCGAATCTCAGTGACAAGTCATGTGATCATACTTCTTAGGGTATGCAAAGAAGGCGGCTGCTGTCATTTATCTATCAATGCATAGTGTTTTTTCAAAATTAATATAGCAAAAAAAAGGTGCAAGTACTTCAATAACCTTAATACTTGCTCAGGGGTACGAGATATCCTCTCCTGGAAAGATGCCCAACTCTTCTTGTCATCTTCCCCCTGTTGTAGAAACAATTACGTTAAGTTGAAAGTTATAGTAGATATACCCATCAACCACTAGAATAGCCTTGCATACCTCAAAGCTGTCTATAAGTGCTTCGGTTGATTCATCCACTCGGCTTGAAGAAATCAATGAGTTCACTTGACCATTATCATCACAAACTTTATCCTCACATTCATCAGTAATTGCAATCTCATATTCTCGCCAGAGATGCTTGCTTGCAACTGTTTTGAGGATTAAAATCTCCATGAACTTCTCATGCAGTGATATTCTAAATATACAACATTCTTACCGTTTTCTAGTATCATATCAGTTAAGTAAGATTTTAGAACAACAGATCTATTACCCTTACCTTCTCGCACCTCCCTCAGAGTCCCATTATTACGAGGTTCAGATGCATCCTGAGAAATGCTTGAGGGTAAGCAGCGTTGTTTATGACCTGACTTCCAATGAACAGTCTGCAAATTGGATTCATTTAGGAAAATTCCGTCCTAACAGAAAGGAGCAAATGAAGCATGGTACACGTTGCTGACCTGGTGTTTCTCCGAGCAGTAGTGTACTCTTCGGCAACCACCACAAACTTTATCTCCTTTCCACGTACCACACCAGCCACAGAGAACAACTGAGAAATGAAAGACAAGATGTATTATAAAAGATTCAGGACATTTATGTGTAGATATTTTTGGGTGATCAATTAATATGGAGTTAAAAGAAAAGAAAAGGTCAACAACTTCGATAGATAATCGCTAATACTTAATCGAAATCAATTATCAAATTGAGTCATTGACCAATGAAAAAAGTACATCCTTCCAAGGAATTACCTCCAAGACTAGAAGGTTTATCTTTCCCATTGTTTCTTGGGGGCTCACTGGAGTAAAAGGAGTTATCACGGGGCAATTGGCAACGAAAGACCTTGACACTTGAAAAACACATTCAACAATCAGAGTTAGATGAAAGGATACATAATCAGGGTAGTTTATAGTCACAAAACAAAATTCAATTGCGAAGAAGAACCTCCTGGATTGCTTGTCTTGGTTCCTTTTCCACTGCTCATGTTGATCTTTAAGGAGACAGGCCATTGATGTACACGTGAAGAGAAATAACATGCGGTGAAAAGTTGAATCCTTCTCCGTGAGTGGTGCGTAAACCTTTAGAATAAGTAAAATTAACAAAAAGGAAAAAGATCAATTCAGTTTCCTCTTTCCACTCTTCTTTTTTCACACAGGGAAAAACAAAAAGGGGACAAATGGTAGCAATGGAACCCTGCACACAAGTAGATGTAGAGCCCATATAATGCAGAAATAACTAATGCATTATTGAAAAAATAGGCAGCAAGGGAACTAATTAAGTTGAAACGCATGGACAAATTAAGGAGAGACTTTCCTTTGGCAAGAAAATAAACAAACAACTTGAGTGTGCCTCGTAAATTGAAAAAAAGTGACCAGAGACAAAAGGAATGGGTGACTGGGAATCATAAACCTAAGAGTCATAACAAATGCCTCTTGATGAAATGGCTTTGGAGATTCGATATTGAGGAAAATGCACTTTGGAAGAGAACTTTGGTTGGAGAAGTTCACTTTAGAGAACCCACGGTGCACCAAAATCTCTTAAGCACCTAATTGAACAGGATTATGGAAACAATATTCGAGGATATTGGAGTAAAGTTGAGACAAATATGGTCTCTTAAGCACCTAATTGAACATGATTATGGAAACAATATTCGAGGATATTGGAGTAAAGTTGAGACAAATATGGTTTTCTCTTCCCAGTAATGGAAGGAAATCAGCTTTTGGGAAATACATGGTTGGGCCACGCTCTGCTCAAGGACCAATTCTTGGACATACATTTTATTTTATTTTGAAACTAGTAATGTTAGGACATGTACAGTTTACCCCCACAAGACAATGGAAAATTAGAGAATTTTATTAACCACAGGTTGGAATCTCTTTCTGAGAAGGAATTTAAATGATTGAAAAGTAGAAAGCTTATGTTTTGCTTCAGATGCTAAACAATGTAGTTTGAATCACGACAAAGTTAACACCATCAGTTGGAAGAGACCCTCCAAAGGATTTTATTCAGTCAAAAGTTGATACACTATGATGGAATCTAACAGGTAACAACATGGATAGATGGGCTTGGAAAAAGATTTGGTTCAATAGAGCTCCTTTGAAGGTCTCTTGCTTTTCTTGGATTGTGATCAGGCAGGCTTGTCTCACTCAAATAAACCTTCAAAAGGGGGGATCCGCTTTGCAGCAGTTGTCCATTGTGTGGAGCAATCGAAGAAGATAGCCCCTTCTTTTTGCATTGCAGGGTCACAAGTCAATTATGGAGCATGAATTATGATATTTCAGACATTGGATCATGCATAGCTCCATTACAAAGCTGCTGCAACACTGGAACAGGAGGGGAGTTGAGGCTTATGCAAAAATTCTCAAAAGAGGAAGCATTGTACTAGTATCTACAGGCCCTAATTTTTCGCACTTTTAGCTCAGGCCATTTGTGGACTGTCTCTCTTGAAAGACACATCAGACTTTTAAGGCAATAGTAGAAATGTTGATAGCCTTAAACCTAGATAGGAGAAATGTATTCAGAAGTCGTTAACAATTAAAATCCTAAACCCATCGGAAGAACTAAAGTATCATTTGACCAACTCCAAAAGGATAATAAGAAAAAAAGAACCACATCTCCTCTTATGTTGTATATTGTACAGTTAGATTAAGACTTTTATGCTGTATAACGTCAGGTTATATTGGAAACATTGTCTTTTGTAAATTAGATCGAGACTTTAGCTTCAGTAACGTTCACTGTTTTTTATTTGGGCAGTTACTTCAGTGTTGAAGCATATTATGACACGGATTAATGAAATATGTTCCTAGAACTATCAATATTATTCCCTAAACATAAAAAGAATTCCCTGAGTTCGCTTCTAGCTCCATTTGTATCAGGCAGTGTTTTCCAATTTGTAGGCTAAAGGATCCCCAGACCCCACTTTGTGGGAGTACACTGGATAATGTTGTTGTTGTTAGGCTAAAGGATGTATAAGATGCAACATGCAGCTAAAATTGTAACTTCCACAAGAACATAAAGATATACCTGAAGCATGAACTGCAAAGGTTCACCACAGAAATAGCAAAGACATGATCTCCCTGTCGGCAAGTTAATTGGATCCAACCAAGCCTACATTTACAGAAACAAAAATTAGAACTCAATCAACATTGGAAGCGCCCTTCATCCTAATGAATATGGAAAACAGTGCAAACGAATCAACAAGAGAACTTTTCTAAACATACAGGAGTACCCCCAGCTTTGCTTGGAAATAACTCACGTAGCAGTGACCATGAATTCTCAGGCTTTTCAAGAACCCCTAACCCCACAGGTTCTTTGTCTTCATCCTCCTCCTCCTCGTCATCATCATCATCATCATATGAATCAACATCTCCACTGTCATCAATTTGAATGTCTTCTTGATCTTCCTCATCAAGGGGTGTAATTTGCAAAGTCCTCTTTGAAGAGCCTCTGCTTCTTTCAGCATTAAATTGTTCCTCCATTTTTCGCTAAACTATCAACTGTGATGATTGAAAAAAAAAACTACTTCCCAGAAACATCAAAAAAATGCAATAAAACAAAGAGACAAACCTCATGTTCAAGAGCCAATTAAGAAACTAAGGGAATTTGCAACAAGCAAAATACTAAAACTCCACCACCAAGACTCAATTTTTACGGAGACCCAGTTCATAAAGTGTAAAAAAAAAGACCTCATCAACTGGGAAAATAACAAGAAGCGAAGTAAGAGAACTCCCATCACCAAGACTTACTTTGCTACAGAGAAAGAGTTCATATAAGCATGATAAACAACGATTAAGTGGAGGAAAATACCTGAATTATATGTTTTCTCGTTCCCTTTTCAGCTTTGAAATATATTAAACTGAGATTGACTGAGTGTTCTGACCTCAAACAGCAAAGGGCAGGAACAGAGCAACCAAGGAGAACGAGGGTTAAAGGCAGAGAGACATAAACCTGTATTTATATTTGGGCTTAAATAAATGTGGGTTGTCACTAGAAATTGGCCCAACTCATGGACAAAATGACCCAGTTGGGTTATATGGTTAAACCTTTTAGTAGGGTAAAAATTTAGAATTTATATTTTTGCATCATAATATAGTCATTTCATGTGCTCTTACATCTTGTTTGGAAGGTTGCTACCCATTGTATTGTATTGTTTGTTTAATATCATTTTATTGTATCATTTAAATCCATCATTATGTAATAACAAAAAGTCTTGTTCTATGTAACAAGCGATTTACACCTTTGTTTGGATGGTTATTACCCGTTGTATTGTACTGTATTGTTGGTTTAAATACAATATTTGTTTTGATTGTTACTTAAATTTTATTGTATCATATCGTTTAAATCCATCGTTAAGTAACGTGTCATTTTGTGTAACGACCAACTCGATGTGATCGCATCGTTACTTTAATATATTTTTTTCATTTTATCTTTATTTAAATAATTTTATTTTAGACTTTACCCTACTTTTCTCGTAGGTTTATCATTCAAATTGTTGATGTGTGACATTATGTAACGACACAGAACGATACAATTTATCCAAATATTGTATTCATTAAAATATTACAATATGACAAAAATACAACACAATACAATGAAGTACGATACATTATGAAACAATACGTAACAACCATGTTAGTGTGATCGCGTCATTACCTTAATATTTTCTTCTCATTTTGTACTTTTTATTTTTATTTTATTCTTTACATTACTTTTTCATAGTAGCTCTATTCCATACCATACTTTTCTTGTAGGTTTATCATTTAAATTGTTGATGTGTGACATTATGCAATGACAGATAACAATACAATCTATTCAAAATGCAATGACAAAGAACGATACAATCTATTCAAACATGGTATCCATTTAAAAGAGGGTTGAGCGTTGGGACTTATCATATTTTACCGGAGGGGTTTGAATTATTAAAATAATATAATATGATACAATATAATACAACACAATATAATACGATATATTATGAAATAGTAAGTACAAACCATCCAAACAAAGTGTTAAAGATCTTATACCTCTCTAAGCATAAGTTCAATTTTAAAGGCAAAAATAAAAGATCAATCTATTTGAAGAGTAAACCGTGTAATTAAATATTTTTTTCATAGACAGATTTTTAGATACTAGTATATCCTTTTTTTTGAAAATTATGCAGTGCTAAAATTGTTTAACTAAATAGTTCCTATTATCTTATGTGATTGGCTAAAATCGAGAAGCAAAATTTTCAGAAATTTTGGTCAATTGTGCCTTTTGGGGGGTATCGCTTTTAGTAAATGAACTTCTTTTTATTTTTCTGTAACATATGAACCTTTATATCATAATTTAAAAATTCCTTTTGAATAAATAAATCATCTAATGAGAAAACATGATCTCAAATTTTATAAGTTATTACAAATATTTAACAACAGTATAGTATATCGTTCGTAAGATTGATTAATATATGCTTAAATATTAGATCTCAATCTAACCTTATTTAAGAGGTAATTAATTACCCAATACACAATTTTTTTGTGAAAAAGGAACAAAATTTGCGACCCAAAAAGAAGGGGACATTTGCGCAGATCAACCCAAAATTTTCTACTTAAGATAAAACATTTTGCTTTTTTCAAAAATCTGTTTTGTCAACATTTCAAAAAATCAACCTACCAGATTTTTTTTTTTTGATAACAAAGAAAATCCACAGCCGCTACCCTTTGAATGCGCACAAGGTAAAAACCCCACTCCTATGCAAAAATCAACATTTCGAAAAATCAACCTACCAGAATTCTAGTGTGCAAACATTAATACATGATTTTTTCTCTGTCAAATTGACAACACCACATTTGATTTCCTACCAAACCAGTACAAAGCTAAGTAGCTAACCATCTCTCTTCATGGACTGCTCTGAAAGATACCTGCATCACATCCAAAATTTCAGGGGTTGAGCTACAAATTTAACTAAAAAGGAAACACTAAAGGTGTGTTCCGTACGAAGAAAATCAGTGGTTTTCTTACATATTTTCTTGTGTTCAATATGTAAGCAAAAAGTATTATCCTAAAAGCATTTGTATATAATCTAGACAAATACAATGGGACTTTGGGGTGGAGGTAGGGGTGTGGGGATGGGGCTACCGGGTAGGGATAAAAATGAGGTGTGTTGGAGGGTGGGAAAGACACAATCAATGTAGAATACCATTTGTGAAACTTATTTTCCCTACTTACTAAGGGAAGTCATTTTCCTTATTTTTTAAGAACTTATTTTCCTAAATTAACTATTTTCCAAAATTTTTGACCAACCGTACATGGGAAAATTGGAAAACCTCCATACCGAACACACCTTAAGATATGTTAGCCTCTACTGAATATTAACCCAATCCTGCTATGAGAACACTTCAAATTCTCATACCAGAAAAGATAGTAGTATTACAAGCCTTTAGAACCATACTCTTAACTGTCGTCTACCTTTGACCTACACCTGGAATTCTTACACAGGTGCGTTTAAAGGTTCCATCAAGTGACCACTTTTTCTTTTCTTTTGATAACGATGTTGTTCGGACGAACTTGGGTGCACCTTGACTATTTCACAGGTACCAGCTACCTCCAACCAACTAAGGTAGTACCAGACAACTCTACCCACTAAATCTTAAGCAGCTAATGAGAAGATATCACCAGCCAATTTTTTTCTCCACAGGCCAGCAAGAGAACTTCATGCAGCTAACCTTTATTAGACTAAAGTCACTACACTAAAGAGGTGATATGGATCCTTTTTTAACTTCAACCAGAATTTAGGTTTACGAGCAAATATTTGCATGGTCTGATTCTGAAACAGCTTGTTTCAATTTTTTCCAAATTTTTACCACATTTGCAAGAGTTTGATGTTGAGCACCAGTTCCCACAGAAAGGTACACTGGAGCATATCAGATCATCTATTGAAGAATTGAACTTCACATAAACTTACTTTCCAGTGTAAAAGCCTGCAGAGTACCATGCATTCAGCACTTCCGTTAGATCCGTCTCCAAGCCGCCAGTTTTCTCTGAAGCAACAGGGTTCATTATCTCTATTTGTTTTCCTGAAATTAGAAAAAGTAAAAACCAAGTTCTTAAAGGAATAGAAGGGCATTTGAGAGATTGAAGTTCTTTCTCACATCATATTGGATTTTTTTGTTGTTCTCTGAATTTCTGTAGCACATTTGAGATCCTCATTGTATTATATGATGATAGTGCTCCTAGCAGTGGTCATATTTTTGTCTCGTTCTTCATTTTTACATCTCTTATATAAGTGTGTTTTCTCTTCACTTTTTTTGGTCAATAACAAACTATTTACTTACTCAAAAGTTTGATGAATAGGTAGATGCTGTAATTGTATCTCCTTTGCAAATGATCAAGGTGATTTTTTAAATTAACCAAGTGTAAGCAAATCTTAGAAATCTGTCACATCAGCTAATTATGGCCCAGAACATCAAACTTTTTATATATTGAAGAAAAAAGGGACCAGAACATCAACAGAGCAATAAAAGAACTTAAAGGATATTCAAGTGTATTTTTTCCTTCCCAATACCTAAGCTACCAGCTAAGTCAGTCATCTATTTCACTGTATCAGTCGAAAAGTCATTGTCCATTTGCATAAAAGAAAGGTGATTTTGACCTCACAAATATGCAGTAGAACAATGACGTCAGCTCAAATTATTGCAGAATCTGCTCTTTCCCTTATATCCCTTAGAAATGTAAGAGATGACAAGATTTGTTTCCCATAAACATAGTTTGCCAAATGGTTTCCAGACCAAAGTATCTAACCAGGAAGTCATTCCATTCACCTACACTAAGAATTGGACAGAGAAAATTTGATTTGCACCTTGGAGTCACAATTTGAACTGCAGGCT
This sequence comes from Solanum dulcamara, assembly GCF_947179165.1. Taxonomy (NCBI): domain Eukaryota; kingdom Viridiplantae; phylum Streptophyta; class Magnoliopsida; order Solanales; family Solanaceae; genus Solanum; species Solanum dulcamara. The sequence continues at coordinate 71,877,344 of NC_077241.1, read as the reverse complement.
ATATTTTAGTAAAGTATAGTTATGACTAACAGGAAAAATCAACACTGGAGTACTATAAACTTAACTATATTTCCAAGTTGTCGAACAACTAAAAAGGAAATTAAGACAGGAAAAAGCTTTAGTGCTACAATGAGAAACGATACCCTTGTAATGTTACATCAGAAATCTGTCAGCTGCTAATCAAGTAGTGTTCTATTTGCAAGCTATGATGGAAAAAAAAACATAATACATAAATATGTCCTTTAACTTGGCCTCAACTGGCATCTATGCCCTACAACTTTGGGTGTGCACAAGTGGACACTTAAACTTGTATAAAGTTGACAAGTAGACATAGGTGTCCTATGTGACATCCTACATGGCAATTTGCATCCTACATGTATTATGCCACATAGGATGTATATGTCTACTTGTGCACATCCAAAGTTGGAGGGCATACAAGTCGGTTGAGCCCAAGTTAAAGGGCATGTTTATGTATTATTCCCAAAGAAAAGCTCTCTGTCCCATCTTATGTGATACTCTTCCCTTTCTAATTTGCCCCAAAAAGTTTGACAAATTATTGTATTTTAAATTTACTTAATCTTAACACGACTTATAGGGATCTCACTTAATGTGAGAGCTAATTCAGAAGAAAGATAAAGAACATATATAAGCTAATATTCTACACATATAGGCTAATATTCTACTCGTTTATTAAATGAGTCAAGCTCAAGTTCACTCTCAAGCTCTATTGAATGACAACAGTTGACAAAAGTTTTTTTCAACTTGTTAATGTTCACAAATGGTCGTTTTAATTAACCTTTTCTTATGGTGATGGTGTTCGGATTAACTTGCTTGCACCTCAACTATTTCAATGGGTACCTGCGACCTCCCACCAACACAGGGACGATGCAGCTCTGCCCACCAAGGTCAGGTAACTCTCGAGCTCTATCGAATGACCACAGTGGACAAGTAATAAGGGCAAACCACAGTTATTGGATGTGGAAGATATCTTATATACCCATTGTAAAACAGCTCAATAATATCTCAAGCCAAATAAATTTTTTGACACACCAATCAATGTCAGCTTTTTTGTCTATCTCCTATTGTCACAATTTCTTTGTTCTCTCAAAAAGCAAGTCATCAACATGCATGCCCAACTCACAGGATGAGGACAGCTACTATTCAGTGTATCAGGACCTAGCCTCAATGGACTTAGATTGCTCGATTTTCCTGCTACCCAAAGATGAGGACAGCTACTATTCAGTGTATCACCTAGCATCAATGGACTTAGATTGCTCGATTTCCCTGCTACCCAAAGATACTGGGATATTGACTTCTACTGAAAGAAATTTTTTTCATTGCAAACTTCCTAAAGCAAATCTGCACATAGAAAATATTTTTCTTGAAAAATGTTTCCTAGGAAAATAAGTGGATTTCCTACTTATTTTCTTGTGTTTGGTAGGTAAGCAAAAAATATTATTCTAAAAGCAATTGTATATAATTTAGACAAATACTATGGGAGATGAGGGTGGGAAGGTAGGGGTGGTGGGTGGTGGGGATGAGGGCTATGTGGGGTGAAGATGAGGTGTGTTGGAGGGTGGGAAGGACACAATCAATGTGGAATGTCACTCGTGAAACTTGTTTTCCCTACTTTATTAGGGAAGTCATTTTCCTCATTTTTAAGGAGCTTGTTTTTCACTTTTTCTAGAGAAAATGTTTTCCAAAATATCTGATGGACCAAACATGGGAAAATTGAAAAACATTTTCTGGAAAATATTTTCCTTCATGCCAAACACACCCGTAATCCATAATCAATCAAGTCAAAACTTGCTCCATGCCCCCACCCCCCACCCCCTCTTTCTCCACCTCTGTTTTCTTCTTGTTCGTGTTCATTTCACCTCATTATGTATAGAAAATTGAAGGATCTTCCAAGTCAGTCAGTCATTACCACATCACACCCTAGACATAAAAAGAAGCAGTCATGCATTCAAGCATCAAGAGAGCTGCTCACCTTCCTTCGCAAATGAATTCAGTGAAGCCGTGTTAGAAGCTTGCTTTAAGGAGGACAGTGCTTTTTCTGCAGCTTCCATTGCTGTAACCAAATTAGGGTTTTGAGGAGACGAGTTCTTTCCTTGAACACATCGTAAAGAAGCATCGCATGGTTTGTCATCCTGATTTCCACCCAAACAACAAGGTGATGCAGTGCATGGAGACACCCAACTTTGGCATCCATATGGGCAGTAGAAAGAAGATTCTGTTGGATTTAAATTCTGTGGTGCATAAGCTTGATGTTCTTGTGAAATAGAACCACAATTTTGATCACCCCAGATGCCAAACTGGTTTAGTTGCTGCAAAATCTTTTGCCTTTGATCCTCAAGTTCATAATATTTATAGAGTAATTGGTTGTAATTTTCTAAACTCTGTGAATTGCTGCTCTCTATGGCCTTATCCTGGGTGTTTTGGTCATTCAGTTGACCAGTATAGTTTTCAGGAGGAACTGCCTCAAAAGAGGAATTTTCTTTTACTGATGGAAGGCTGCTTGCATCCCCCATTTCTGTAGTGGTATCTTGTGCAACTTTGCTGTTATCATCTCCCTCCGCTTTGCTTCAGCCACACATGTGAAAACAAAACAAAGAGAAATAAAGGAGAATGTCAGTCTCCAGACAATTTGTTTTTTCCTAATGTAACTTGAAAAGGTTCATGACGAGAAGTACTCCCTCAGTCCCATTTTATGTAAAGGTGTTACGGTTTGGGGAGTAAAACAGTTTTTTCATTGACTAGAATTTTCTTAAAACTTTTTTAAAATATTTTGAATCATTAGATGTTGAGAGTTGATCTGTAGTATTGTGTAGTTTTCAAATACAACAATATACCCAGTGATATTTCACAAGTGGGGGATAGTTTTCAAATATGTAAAGTTTATTCATAGTCAAAACTAAGTAATTTGACCTCGTACTCCGACTTCTTCACATAAATTGGGACAGAGGGAGTAGCTCTATATATTTACTACCTAGGTTGGCACATGTGAAGCAAACAAAAAGAAACGAAGTGGCTACAGGGAAGACGATAAAGTTTAATAATACAGCAATAAACAGGGAAGTTGTGGCATATGAAACCACATATTGCAACAATAAATCATCAGAAAGATCGATACCTGACTTATAAGTCTACCAAACAGAATATGTAAGAACTTTAATGAGTCACCTACTAGGAAGGCAGAGTAAAAGTACTTAACATAGCTCTCAGCTGACATCCTAGCAGAAAGCATCAACTCCTAGCAGACATCTCAAGATGCATCAATTTCAAAAGAATTACGTAATAAAAAGAGTTAGAAAATAACAAACTTTCCAATTGACTAGATATGTGCAAGTCTTTGCAGCTAGTAGCATTTCCTATGTATTAACTTTTCAACACTAAAAAGCTCAAAGAAGAGATAAAAAAGAAATATCACTTGATTCAAATCATGAATAGACAGTAGACCTTTTAAGCTCATTTAATATCACTCATTTCAAGTCATAAATTGACTTCATTAAGAGTCTGAAAACAACAAACTTTTCCATTGGCTAGATATGTCCAAGTCTTCTTACTGGTAGCATTTCCTTTATAATAACTTTTAATCAATAAAATAGCTCGAAAGAATAAATAAAAAGAAATATCATTCCATTTGAATCATACCTTTTAAGCTCATTGCTTCCGTCATCAGGAGCTGTCAAGTTCTCCTCTTTGCTGCTAAGTTTAGCTCCTTTACTATGCATAATCTGGAAATTAGAAAGAACATCAAGAGAAACAAGTAAAATTTTCTTAGAAACGAAAAAGGAGAAAGAATGAAAACAATCAATAAACAAGTATTGTGTTTTGCTTCTAGGCTCTGTGCAATAGCAGCTGTGGTTTAAATTTGACTCTCTTTATGGAAGGGGTCGGGATGCAAATTGATTAGGAGAGATTGAGAGAAAAGCAGGCTGTATAGAAGCTAGGGAAGTTGGGAGGAGTCAAAAGATTATGGGCGATGCAAAAAATTAGTGGAACCAAAATGATGTCGATGATGACGATCGTGAAGGAGAAGGAACAGTGAAAGGGGGAGAAAGGGGAGCCAAAATACTTTATTCAACTGTGGCATCCAGCGTCCCAGAGATAAGAACAAACTAAACTCGCGCTCAACAAGATTTTAAGTAAGAATGACAGAAAAGAAATTTGTAGACCAACTCTTCATGTGAAAACAGCCGGCAAAATTGAAGATGCACCCAGGAAACTTTTACTTGCGCCCAGATAAAGACAAGCATCACTCATAACATCCTCAAACCCAGGACATGGTAAATAGAATGAACTACAACATTGATTGTTTCTTTCAACAGGACTATTTGTAGGAGTAGTTCCCTATTCCCTAAAACAACAACAACAACAAACCAGTGAAATCCCACAACGTGGGGTCTGGGGAGGGTAGAGTGTACGCAGACCTTACTCCTACCAAGGTAGGACGGCTGTTTCCGAGAGACCCTCGGCTCAAAAAAGGCATAAAAGGCAGAAAAAGGGGGTCAGATAAGGTTAAGAAATTCAAAGCGCTATAGGAAAATAAATAACGAAGGCATCACAGATAAAATAGAGTAATCGCAAGTACTGAAAGTAATAAATAGTAACAGAAATAGCAGAAATGAGAGCACAAGGAATTGTAATGTGCTAATGCGCCTACGAATAGGGAAGAATAACGAGACTATGTACTAGCCTTCTACCCTAATGTGGGTCCTCCACACCCTCCTATCTAAGGTCATGTCCTCGGTAAGCTGTAACTGAGCCATGTCCTGTCTAATCACCTCTCCCCAATACTTCTTCGGCCTACCCCTACCTCTTCTGTAACTATCCATGGCCAACCTCTCACACCTCCTCACTGGGTCATCTGTGTCTCTCCTCTTCACATGGCCAAACCATCTCAGTCGCATTTCCCGCATCTTGTCTTCCACCGAGGCCACTCCTACCTTGTCCCGAATAGCCTCATTTCTAATCCTGTCGCTCCTGGTGTGACCACACATCCATCTCAACATTCTCATCTCGGCAACTTTCATCTTTTGAATGTGAGAGATCTTAACTGGCCAACACTCTGCCCCATACAACATAGCCGGTCTAACCACCACTTTGTAGAACTTGCCCTTAAGTTGTGGTGGCACCTTCTTGTCGCATAGCACTCCGGAAGCGAGCCTCCATTTCATCCACCCTGCCCCAATACGATGTGTGACATCATCGTCAATCTCCCCGCTGCCTTGCATGATAGACCCAAGATACTTGAAACTACTTCTCTTTTGAATGGCTTGGGCACCAAGCTTAACTTCCACGCCAACCTCCTGAGGTGTCCCACTGAACTTGCACTCTAAGTACTCTGTCTTGGTCCTACTCAGCTTAAACCCTTTAGACTCCAAGGTATGTCTCCAATCCTCCAGCTTAGCATTAACTCCACTACGAGTCTCATCAATCAGGACTATGTCATCCGCGAAAAGCATACACCATGGCACCTCACCTTGAATTTGTCGCGTCAATGCATCCATCACCAAGGCAAATAAAAATGGACTAAGAGCTGATCCTTGATGCAACCCCATCCCAACTGGGAAATGCTCTGAGTCCCCTCCTACTGTCCTTACCCTGGTTTTGGCTCCCTCATACATGTCCTTGATCACCCTAATGTATGCCACAGGTACATCTTTAGCCTCCAAACATTTCCATAGTATCTCTCTTGGAACTTTATCGTAGGCCTTTTCTAAGTCGATGAATACCATATGCAAGTCCCTCTTCCTCTCCCTATATTGCTCCACCAGTCTCCTCATAAGATGGATGGCTTCTGTAGTTGAGCGTCCCGGCATAAATCCGAACTGGTTCTCTGAAATAGACACGCCTCTCCTCACCCTCATCTCCACCACTCTTTCCCACACTTTCATAGTGTGGCTTAGTAACTTGATACCTCTATAGTTGTTGCAACTCTGGATATCCCCTTTGTTTTTGTATAGAGGGATCATTACGCTCGACCTCCATTCTTCGGACATCGTTGCCGTTTTAAAGATAACATTAAATAACCTAGTCAGCCACTCCAAACCTACCGAGCTGGCGCTCTTCCAAAATTCCCCAGGAATCTTTAAAATACCTTTATCACTAAGCATTGCTCTCTGGTACATATGTTGTAGGAAATGCTTTCTTCCCTTTCGTAACAGAAAGCAGCAATTTCCCTCCTCATTAGCCCTCCTTCTTTCCCTTATTCCAGCACCACACAATTCTCTAGTGCTCCTCTTACAACACAATATAACGGAATCCACATTGTTCTGTTCTTTTCTCCCCCCTCATCTCAGTTACATTGACAGCAAAGCACACCATAAATCATCCCCTAGACATACTAGAATCCAAATTCAAACAAATGAATGCACAATTAGATTAGAAAAAATTGGTCCTCGTGTAAATATCATTTTCTCTCGCGTCCAACTTAATGCTTCCAATCTCTTCACAATATCCAATTGCATAGAGCTTTGCTCAAGACTAAAGGTTAATAGCAAAGTTGTAAAGTGAAAAAAATCCAACCTAAATGAGACTAACTATGTTTTTATTCTGCCTAACCCTTGATTGAGAGTTACCAGCTACCTATGCTAGTCGGAGTTAGGAGGTACTTGGTAGAATAGTCGAGTGCGTACAACATGACCTGAAACAATTGCATATGCAATATTATAACAACAGCTACCCTCAATTCCTACACTGTTCGGTTAAACAAACCCTCTATTATCCCATTCCGCTCCATTTGGATTTCATTTTTTACCAACATTATAGCAAGAAAATCCAAAATTATCGCCAACTAGAGAAGGAATAATAATGATTAGATTACTAAGACACCTAGAAAGAGGAGTATTTTGAATTCAGCATAACTGCGTTGAAAGTAAAGATTGAAAATATGAGTTTTCAATAGGTTGTAGAGTGAAGGGAGAACCTTGTACTTGGATACAGCATCGTTGAAGGCGTTAACGAGGGCAGAATCGTCCCATAGATCGTTTTCCCCCATTTTCGCTTTCTACTCTGCTGAGTTGCAAAAGAATTGCAGCAGCAGCAGGGGTTTAAGCTGCGTTTTGCAGGTTTTAACTTTGATGATCCTTTTTGGTTAGCTGCTAAAATTAATTTATTTTGAAAATTAACTTTTTTTCCACTTCCTCTCATATTAATTGTTCATATCACTAAAAAAAAAAAGGGAAAATAACACTTATATTCTAAAAAGAAAAAATATTTATCCTTAAATGCTCCATTACTTTCGTATTTCATTTTTATTTTAAAATAACATAAATTTATTTTTAAATTCACGCGCTGCCGTCATGATGATGTAACCGTCCATCCTATATGATATCGATAGGATATCAATATACTGATAGAGTATCACGAAGGATTAAGCTTAGTCCTATATGATATCGATATGATATCAATAGACCGATGGAGTGTCACAAAGAATATATTTACTAATTGGTTTAATAAATAAGATTGTGATTTTAATATTTTTTTCGTAATTGTTTTATTTTTATTTCTTAAAAAAAAGATCAATCATATACGATACTGATAGAATATTAATACACCAATAGGATATCACAAAGAATTAAGTTCATTTATATATGATATCGATATAGTATCAATATAACAATGGAGTATCACAAATAATTATTTTATAACAGTGATGCTAACATCATCATGAAGTCACGAGCGAAATTAAAAGGGAGAAAGTGGGGTAAGACGAAGAATAGTTTAAGTCATGAGTCTATTAAGGGTAGAAAGTTTAGGTTGGTTCCAATTTAGATAAATAATTTCACAATTGGGTCAATTTCATATAATTTTCCCTTGAAAATAATTATCTTAAATTATTATTTTTTTTCATTTCATTTTACATGTAATAATTCTGCAATTATACTACTATTGCTTAAATTTGCACCAAATACAAGAGTTCGTGCTAGCACAACCCAATATATATATATCAAAGTAAAAATAATTCAAAATATCAATTCAAAAGTTTTTCTATTACCATTTTCTAGCCCAATTTATTAAAATTACCGTATATGGCTTCCGCATCTTCGTCTGTTGGTGCTTTATTCTTTTTCTTCCTCCTCCTCCTTCGTCTTCTTTCGTTGCTGCTTCGTCTTTCTTCTTTATCTTCCTCTTTAAAATTTGACGTATCATAAACATTAATTTTTTTGATTAAATTATGTATCAAAAGACTTGAAACATCGAGAACATCTCATATTTAAAATTTGAGACTATTTAGAAGTGATTTTGAGATGATCGAGATTGAATAATCAGTGTATATTTCATGTATAGTCAGTGTATACTTTGTATATAGTTAGGTTATATTCAACTTTTTAATTATATCATAATTTATAGTTAGTGTCTAGTTCATGTATACGTAATCTATATTGTATAGTCAGTGTTACTTTTCATGACTTTTAGCAATCTATATTGTATAGTCATTGTATACTTTCCATAACTTTTGGTTATTTTTTATATAATTAAAACATGACTATATTTATTGGTTATATTTAAAACTAGCCTTATTTTTTTTTATCTCAATTAATGTGACACATATAGAATTTGGAGAGTCAACCAAATTTAATATGATTTTTAGTTATTTTAAGTTATTAATGATAGTGATTTATAATACTTTTTACGTAATTTTTACATAATAAATGTTACTCTTTCTTTGTCTCAATTTATGCGGCACTAATAGAATTTTGAGAGTCAAACAAATTTTTTATGTCTTATAAATTTTTAAGTTATTAATTATTATGATTTATATTAATTATTTTACGTTATTTTGAAATAAATCGTTAATTCTTGTGGTATATAATATACAACAACAACAACAACAACCCAGTGAAATCCCACAACATGGGGTCTGGGGAGGGTAGAATGTACGCAGACCTTACTCCTACCAAGGTAGGACGGCTGTTTCCTGGAGACCCTCGGCTCAGTAAAAGCATAAATGCATAAAAAAATGTTAGATAAGAATAGAAAATTAAAAGCTTTATGAGAAAAATTGTGGTATATAATATATTTTACATAATTTTCAAATAATATTTGTTACTTTTTCTTTCCTAATTTATGTTGTACCGATAAAAAAAAATTAAGAGTCAACCAAATCTTTTATATGTTTTTAAAATATTCTACGCTATTAATTATCACTTATTTATATTATTTTTTTACGTGTTTTCAAATATATAAAAAAAAAACCATCAAAAATTACAAAAAAAAACTTAAATACCAAATCATACATGTGGACCTACTGCGTGCTTTGACATCAAAAGTTTCCTCTTATAATTTAAGAATATATTTGCTAAAGGAAAGAGAAAAGCAAGAAAAAAATAAAAACTATTATAACAAACACTAACACTTTTCATCAGTATTACAATAAAATTATAATAGATATTGATCGACTCTAAATTACTAATATTGGAAGGATGTAAAATACTCTATGATAAAGGATTTTATGTTATGTGACGCGTTAATGAATCCAAACATGTGTAATTGGGAATATTAACTTCTAAATATTGAAAGAAAAAAAATTAGCATGCCGAAGATACTCCCTTCATTCGATATTAAGCAAATTTGTGAGACAATGCACATATTAAGAAAAACATTCAAGGACATAATCTGAACCATACTTTCCATTATTGTCCTTTGTAAAATCATAAATTTAACTTTGCAAGTAGTGTGATTTATCTCCTAGAAAATATTAAACTTCAATAAATGAAAGGGCAAATATGAAAAAAGTTTCAAATATCTATCTTGAATTTTGAACAAATCAATTATTTTGAATAATGAAAAATCTCTCAAAAATTCACTTAATATTGAATGGAGAGAGTAGCATCTAAATTTAAAGAAAAAAGCCATAAATACCCCCTTGAAATTATAGAGAAAAATCACTTTAACTACTTAGGCGATCCATTACACACATATACTACCCAAAAGTATAATTATTTACCCCTTCCTACACGCAACCCCAAATATTATCTAGTGTGTGAGAGTCACTCTCCCCCTATAGATGCCACATATTTATTTAACCCCGATCCGATTCTATCATCTATACCCATTTCTTTTTACCCCAAACCACTCACTTCACTCATACCCATTCACTTCCCTAACTGACGAAAGCCCTAATCAATAAAAACGAAGAACACCAAAATTGAAGAAGTCGACAATTTCTACCGTAAATCGAAGAAAAACCAATTTCTTTGATTTTATATTGTTTCTCTAGTTTTAATCGTTTAATCGAGGTACCACTATCATATTGGAAGTTGATTTTTACGATCAAGGAGTTCATCGATTCGTTTGGTGGAAGAAAATTGATGGTTGCTAGGGTTTGGTGGAGCATCTATTGCAAACAGATCAAAACTTCTATTTTCATCCAATTTAACCTCGGGTTTGTTTTCGTCTTCAGATTTTTTCATATGATTGAACCTAGGGTTTGTTTTCTTCTTCAATTTTTGCTTTCAAGTTTACAGTATTTCATATGATTTAACCTAGGGTTTGTTTTCTTCTTCAGTTTTTGCTTTCAAGATTACAGTATTTCATATGATTTAACCTAGAGTTTATTTTTTTCTTCAATTTTTGTTTTCACGTTTACAATATTCCATACGATTTAACCTAGCTTAGTATGACTCTTTGTTGTTGTATGTATTTGTCATGGTCGATGGTCAACTATGATTGTAAAATCGACTTGTTAATATTGTTTCCATATTATTAAAATATCTTTTAAACTGATTACTTTGAGATTTTATCGCGGTGGTGTTATGAAGATTGGGAAAAAGGGAGTTGAGGGGAAAAAATCATGTGATGGTGGACAAGGTACTGACTTCTTAGATGTTGATATAGATAGGTTATCTTATTTTGAATTGAGGGACTATTTAAAAGAATTAGGCTATGAACCTGACCATGCCTACTATATTTGAGACTGTCTAAGAGTAATGCTATTTTAGATATTAAATCAGACTTTGATACTAATATAATTTCTGAATGTTTGAGTAATGGAGATATTTTGGAGGCATTTGTATGTCACTTAGTTGGAGATCCTATTTTGGTCCCACCTGAATTAGAATATTTAGAAGGGAAAAGTGGAGTAATTGGAGGTAAGGGAGTATCTCAAAACAGTGGGCCTCTAATGTGTCTTTTGATGCTAAACCAGCCAATGAGGCCCAAGAAAATATTTTAAACCCTAACCCTTTTTGCTTCAAATACTTCTTCTCTAGATATTCCTCCTTATACTGATCCAACTCTTACCCCTAACCATCCTATTACCGATCCAACTCATACCTCTGTAAGTCCTTTTACTGTACAAGATTCTGATATAGAGTCGGTTAAATAGAGGATTAGATGATGGGAGTGATATCGATGAGGCGTTGAGAACTTTTAAGAAGGAAAAAAGAAAAAGAAAGAGAACAAAAAAGAGAGAAAAAGCTCTATTACCTGATCATGTGAAGTTAGGAACAGAAAAAAAGGGCCAAATGCTGGATATGATGAATTTACTGGTGGAAATAGAAATAACATAGAAGGAAGACTAAATGGTGATGAGCCTTACTATCCATCATATGAAGCTGTCAGCTTTGAAACAAATACAAGTGATTACAATGATGATGAGGGAGAGGTTCAGCAGAAAGTTAAAGCAAGAAGGAGAAAGAAGTTGAAAAGAGTTATATTTGATGCAACCTCACAGAAAATAGTGTGGGAATTAAGTCTTGTGTTTGAAAGTGTTAATGAATTTAGAACTGTTGTTACCAACTATGCTGTTGATGAGCATGTTGCTATTGAAATGTATATAAATGAACCAACTAGGGTAAGGATTAGGTGTACAGTTGATTATCCTTGGCTGTTATTTGCAAGCTATGATTCTAGATGAAATAATTTTATTGTGAATACCTACAATTCAATTCACAAATGTGACCCCACCAGTAGAAACAAGCTTTGTAATAGCAAGTTTTTATCCAGCCACTACAATGAGATCACAAAGGAACAATCCAACATTAGAATTTTTGAGTTTCAAGAGATTATTAAAAAAGAATTGAATTTATATGTTAGAAGAACAGCGTGTAGGAGAGCAAGAAACAAAGTTTTACAAGAGTTAATTGGTGACTATGTTCTTGGGTTTGAAAGGATCTTAGACTATAGAGATGAGTTGCTAAGAACTAATTCAGGTAGTACATGTGTAGTCAAGCTTCATGAGGAAACATTTGAAGATGGTAGAAAAATGTTTCAAAGCTTCTACATATATTTTGATGCATTGAAGAAGTCTTGCTTGGCTAGTCTTACTTGGTTGGTTGTAGGAAGTACATTGGTTTGGATGGTTGTTTTCTAAAGGGAGTATCTAAAGGTCAGTTACTGATTGTTGTTTGTAAAGATGGGAGTTGCTAATAGCTTGGGTAGTAGTTGAAGTTGAAAATCAGTACATTTGAAGCTGGTTTGTCAAGCTTCTAAAGGATGATCTTCAGATAGGAGATGGAACAGACATCACAGTCATAATAGATATGCAAAAGGTTAGTTTCATTCTTGGTTTATTCTTGATTTATAATTAAATATTTATTTATGACAATTTTGATTTATTGCTTTATGACTAGTTTATTCTTATTTTATGACTGTTAGTTTTGCTTTAGGACTATTAGCTTCATTCTTGGATTATGAATATTTGGTTTATTGATTTATGATTCTTGATTTATGTTTGCTAGTTTTTCCTTTTGCTTTATGACTACTAGTTTGATTATTTCTTTATGACTGTTATAGGGTCTTGAAAACGCAATAGACATTTATTTACCAAATGTTGAGCATAAAATGTGTGCTAGACACATCCTTGCCAACTGGTTCAAGACTTAGAGAGGTTGTCACGCCTCGAGAGGGTACCCTAGACGTGATCGACACTCAGGAATCATTTCTGACTCCCAAGCGAACCACATAGCCTGATCACACATCCGTTCATTCATTCAATCAGCAAAAAGTTTAAAAATAAAGAATAATTTAGCGGGCAACTCAAATCCCCCATCCAACTCAAAGAATAAAGGCCATGGGCCAACAAATCAACTAAAATATTTGTCATAAAAATAGTTTGACAAGAATAATTCAAGAAAAGAAATACTCAATCGACCATCACTATCTAGTCTATGAAGCCTCGATCACTACTATCTAATTGGTGCCAATGACATGTTCATGGCTACCTCAAATAAAAATGGAAAGGGCTAACTCGATGCAAGATTACATAAGCGGTGTCCTCCGAATGTAGGGAAAGAATCATCAATACGCTGAGTGTGTATAGATCCTCAATGGTGCTCCTATTGATGATCTCTTAAACCTGTCTCTGCATCATAAAACGATGCAGATCCAAATGGACGTCAGTACGTGGAATGTACGAGTATGTAATATGGCAGAATGAAACATACCTCTAGGAAGAATAACATCGGTCCAAATATCTCAACTAAGAAAGATAAGAGAGACTCAATCAAAGTGTCATAAGTCTAAAGTAAGGATACATTTTTAGATAAAGACCAATCATATACCATATAATCCACTCTAATCATGTATAATACAGTTCAATCAAATTATATATCATCCGATTCAATCCAATCGTATACAATCGGTTCAATCCGATAATATACGGTTCGACCCAATCCTATATCCTTCCATTCAACCCAATCAACATATCATCTAATCCAATCCGATCATATACAATTAACTCAACAATCAACTCAACGGGCTCAACTCAATAAATATGCAAATTAAATTATGCAATGTTTTACAATTCAACTCAATCATCTATAATCACAATCAAAACAATCATATCAAGCACAATCTATTCAATTAGGAGTTCCTCTAACCGACAACTATCACCATATGAGCGAGTGATAGTACAACAATCCGATGTTGTTGCCACGTCCGTTCATACTTTGCCAGGGTATGAACGCTCAACCAATCATGGATCCAATCCAACCAAGTCCTATAATGTCAAGACAATAAAATGGAAAACATCTGACTTTAACGGTTCGATCCCATGGGAAGCATCCGACTTTAATGGTTCCATCCCCTCCTACGTTTGGCAATGTAGTTTATAAGTTCGAGTATGGACTATACTCTTACCCAATTCGGTGCTCGATACTCCTCTCAAGACTCAATATGCTCATATATATCAAGTGAGTAAAATACTCAAAATACTCATTTAGTCTCATTAGACTCTTTCAAAACTCAAATCAAATCTGGCCTCATTGGACCTTCTTTCAAATCGACTCATCTCGAATCATCAAACTCTTTCCTTTAAAATTTATACAATCTCAACTCTATCTCAAAATCGATATTTTAAAGTAAAAATACTCAACTCACTTATACTCAAAATACTCGTGTTCAAAAATAATTAAAAGAATTCTCAACCTCAACTCATGCTTAAACTCTTTTTAAATCATAGATGAAAATAATTACTCTTTAAACTCACAATAATGTATAAATAGTTTATGCAAAAATGTTTCCAAAATCATTTATTTTCAAAATGTTCGTAAGACTCCAACCACATCAAATTAGGTAAATCACATATCACATAATCACATTAGACTCAAATCCATTTCATCACTCAACCTCCTCATCAACATAATCTCTTCATCAATCATTCTACATATATAAAAAAAAAATCACCATTCACATCATCATTCACACCATCATCAAAACATCACTATTCGCATCATTATCAACATCATCCTCTACATCATTATCAAACGTTTACTCCACAATCTTCATTTTAATCATATGTTCAATTTATAAAAGCAAAAGGACATTTTTAACTATCCAGTTCATTCTTTTCATTCTAATCAATACACATATACACAAAACCATCCATCTCAACCTCAAGACAATTATGACAAAAGAAATCTCATCTTGGGTTCATGTGAATGAAACATAAATCTATACTATCAACAAAACTCAACTCAAGAATATCGTCAATACCTATAAATTTATATATAAAGATACATTTGTAGTCAATAATATGAAAGTTGACTATTTAAGAATCAAGTCATGAAATCATCCATCAATTTCTAGTATATAAAGATATTTTAGGGTTTAGGAAAAATTTCAAGAAAACCTTCCTAGAAGGTTTAAATCTTTCACAACTCCTATTCAACACATACATGGGCATATGGAAGAACTAAATCCATATTTTAGGTTAGCCTTACATACCTTGCTTGAAGACTTTGAAGAAACCTTGATGTTAGGCCTTCAATGGGAGGCTTGAATCCTTGAAACTCTTGAAGACACTCTTTGTTGGAGATGGATTTGGAGAAGAAGAAGAAGAAGAAGAGAGGGAAAATTTCTAGGGCTTTTAGAGAGAGAGAGAAGCTAAAAATAATGGTCCAAAGCGATCAAGGATGGTGTATATATAATTTGGAGAAATACCTAAATTGCCCTTTCTCAAAAATCTAAAAAACAGGCTAAAATGCTCTTGGCGCGATAGTGGCGCATCGCGCCACTACAGCGCCAAGTCGAATTTAGGCTTAAAACCTGCACATTTGATAGTGGTGCATCGCGCCAAGGACCAAACTACTGAGGCTGTTTTATGGCGCGATAGTGGCGCGTCGCGCCCTTACGGCGTCAAGCCTAAGTTTTTTCTGTTTTCTGGGAAATAGGCTTAAAAACCCTGCACATCTCTTAGTGGCGCACCGCGCTAGGGACCAAACTACTGAGGCTTGTTCCTGGCGCGACAGTGGCGCGTCGCGCCACTGTGGCGCCAAGCCCAGGTTCCTGCAGTTACAACCCAGGTCTAAAATTCCTGCAGTACCCATCCGTCTTAGGATCGTTATATCTTTTGACTCCAAACTCCAAAAATTACACTCTTGGTGGCATTGGAAAGAAGGCTCGACGACCTTTAATTTAATAGGTCGTGGACCACCCAGATAATCATATTTCAAATGATATGGTCGTTAGAAGTCGATCCTTATACAAACTCCTTCGACAACTTACCTAAGACGAATTCTTTTGGACTTAGCTTGGCTCTAAGGATCTCTTATGACCCCACATCACCTCTAACGCTCTTTAATTACTTAGAAACTCATCCTAACTCATGCACATGCTTCACAATAATTGAGTTCGATCCTACACGAATACAAGGAAGGTCTAAATCTTAAGAAAAAATTTTGAGGGGTGTTATAAAGGTATTGAGAGGAAAATTATTCCTGCAGGTGTGCAAGGTCTACTTTTGAGGCTGAGTTAGAGGATAATATTAACTATATGAAAAGGTTGAAAAAATAAAATAGTTGATAATTTATTGTATTATAACTCCGAAAGATGAAGCAAGGTTTACTTCAGTTTTACCATAAAATATGATATTGTAGACAATAACATGGCTGGATTTTTCAATGCATGAATATTAACAGCAAGGCACAGGACTATAATTACCATACTTGAAGAAATTAGGGTGAAAATAATGAAAATAATAAGGCAGATGAGAGAGTTTTACAATAGTTGGATCAGTAACATTTCTCCAATGGGAATGAAAGTTCTGCAAGAGAACACTGCTAATTCTATGAAATGCAGTATTGAATGAAATTCAGCTACAGAGTATGAGGTGCTTCATGGAGCATACAAACATGTTGTGGATGTTAATAGATAAATCTGTAGCTGCAGAGCATGGATGTTGAAAGGTATACCATGCCCTCATGTAATAACTGCTCTTCACCACAGAAAATTGAAGCCAATTGACTATATTTTTCATTGGTATAACAGAGAAACTTACATGAAAACATACAACTACTTCATTCAGCTAGTTTTGAATATAAAAATATGGCCAGAATCACAAAATATCTTTGTTATACCACCTCATGTCAGGAAGATGCCAGGAAGGCAGAGCAAAGCTAGAAAGAATGAGCAAGGTGAAAGTAACAAAACTTGAAAACTATTCAAAAGAGGCCTTGAGATGTCATGCAACACTTGTCATAACAAAAGTCACAATAAAAGAAAGTGTCTTACTGATGCTTATGCTTTCGGCACAAGTGCAGGCTTTATTGACCCAAGTTTTATTCCTGTTGCTTGCCCAAGTTCCACACCTGCTGCTAGCCCAAGTCCTATTTCTGCTGCTTGTCCAAGTTCCACACCTGCTTCTCCCACAAGATCAACACTGCTCCTCTCTCAAGTTCAAAACCTAATGCACCAACTAGAAGAGGGAGAGAAAGACCAAAGAGTTTAATAGAAAAAGTGATATAGTTTTACTTCATGTATAAGTTTTAAATTAGTTGTTTTACCTAATATTTTGTTGATTTTTTCGGATAATGCTGCTGGGAGATTAAAAATAATTAAAATGAGGGTACAACACACATAAAGTGGTACAACTATTATTAATGTAAATATTCTACAATTACATATCATTTACTGTCATTTATTAACACAAATTAAGATTATTTGTATTCATTTGAGTAGCCTGGAATACCTAGTGAAAGATTTAGAAATGTGAAGTATTCAACATTTATCACTGAAGATTTTGGATATAAATCAATAAGTAGTGTGAAATGGAAAGAAAAACAAGCTATAACCTCAAGGAAACTTGAAGAAATGAGAGGAAAAAAGCAAAGTGAGACAAGGTCCAAGGCTGTACATTTGAGCCAAGAGATCTCTAATGTTCAATTGAAAAACATCTAATGCAATCTTACATTATGTTTAGTTAGTAACGTGAATGTAATTTAAGACATTGAATTGACAGTTGTGATTGCATTTGTGATGGTGTTTAAGACAATGAGTTGGCAGCTATGACTGTATTTTAATTTAGTTTGAATTTTTTGGAAGCTCTAACTGCATTTTAATTTAGTTTGATGGCAATTGCGATTGTAACAACTTTAACTTCTTTTTTGATTAATATTATGTAGATATGATTGTCCTTTTATTTAGTAATAACTTCTTCTTATTTAGTTTGATGGCAGCTGTGACTGCATTTTAGTATGAGATCTCACTACACAACCTAAATACACAGGTCATTTGTGATGTTTTAGACAGGTTATTATGAGACCTCACTTCTTTACAAAATCAAATAGGGGCTCCCAACGTATATGATACAAATCTGGACACAAGGAGATGTTCATTACACAAAAGGGAATATTCATTACATATATGAAAATGTTCATTACAAAACCTTTACATATAACCCCTTACAACATTGCAAATACAATTGCGCAAATTGATCATGGCAACTTCCTTGAATCTACTTTCAGGGAAAATATGTTTTGAAATGCAAAACTTATACCTAAATTACAAACACACAAGAGAGCAATCCAGAATTGTTTCTCCCTTTTCTTAGACTTTGCCAATTTGTTTTTCCATTTTTTCTCAATTACTTTCATCTTCTTCAAATCATCATAAAAAATGTTCAGCTTCGACTCTATCTTGTTCATATCTATTTTGCTTTCCACAGAGTTGGTCGACCTAGTAAACTTGTTGTCAACTTTTTCTAAAGGTTCAACTCTTTGCTTAAGCTCAACAATTCTTCCCAACAACTTTGGAATCACAAATTTGGATCTCGGATCAATATAGTCATTCTTCAAAAGCCAAAAATCGCATGATCTAACATTCTAAAGTGAAAAAAAATAACAAAACAAATCAATCTATGACTCTTGAAGATCAAATCTTGAAATTTGTTTTAACTTACCCCATAGTAAGGACAACTCTAACATCTTCTACCTGGATTTCTTATGGTCCAAGAGGTCAACAAAGGTAGAACAAATCCATATTTGCATCGCACCTCTTCCAATTCATGATCTTCTTCTTGCATACACAACCTAATCAAGCTTAGTACCTTCGATAAAAAAAAATCTACAGCAACTCAATACCAAAAAATTCATCCAAATCAGTACCAAAAAAATTATAAATTATACGAAAAAGAGAGAATGAAAAAGAGAAGATTGACTTAAAATGGAAAAGAGAGAAAGAAATAAAAAGTTACCTTTGATTCTCCTTGAAAAGAACTAAGCTTGATCTTCAATTTGGGGATTGAACTAAGCTATAAAGAAATTTATGGTTCTTCAATTTTTTGGGTAAATATTAGGGTTGAGTAAGAGTTTTAACATTGAGTTCCAAGAAAGAACCGTTGGAGGACCATTTTAATTAAATAAAAAATAAAAAATCGCCAGTGACACGCTAATAAATATTATCTGAAACTTGCTTGGGGTTGGGTGTAGGAAGGGACAAATAGTTACACTTTTAAATAGTATAAATGTGTAATGTATCGCCTAAGTAATTAAAGTATATAAGTGATTTTTTGCTAGAACTTCAGCGGGGGTATTTAGGCCTTTTTTCAATTTTAAATGATGATTGAAAAAGTCACATAATAATTTGGTATTGTTAAAATCTACAAAGTGTAATTACGAGGGAAAAAGTATTTTATTTTTATTAATAAATAGGGACAGTTTTATAAAATTTATATTATATACTCCTTGGTTTCTTAATGATTGTGTTTTTAACTAAGGTAATGTTGATTGTAATACGGAAAAAAGTATAGTTTTTAAAATTTAAATTGCATATTTAAATAAAATTTCTACTTTAAAGATGTGTTTGATATGATGGAATCTATTTTTTATGAAAAATATTTTATAAAAAATAGTGATTTTATACTTATTTTTATATTCGATAGATGAAGAAAGTTTTTTATATGCAAAACATTTGCATATAATTTAAATAAATAGCATAAAAGATAAAACTGGAAAGATAAGGGTGTCAAGTAATGAAAATAAAGGATGCAAGTAGGATAGAATAAAAATGAGGTAGGTTAAGAAATGAAAAAAACGTCATCAATATAAGATATCATTATTAAAATTTATATTTTTTAAAAAATAATTTTCAATTTATTTAACCAAATAAATATAAAAAAAATATTTGAAAAACCAAACACACTCCAAATGATTGAGGCTGAAGTGACCACCAAAAGATATGGTTAAGTGTATGTAACTCTTTTTTTCTTAATTAGATGGCTTAGATTTGAGCTGAATAGGAGCGCTTTCCATTCCATGAGTGGGCTTCGTGTGGTGTAAATAAAAAATAATTCAATTCTAATACGGATATCGGATACAAAATAAATAAAAAAATGAGGTTTAAGTGAAAGTAACTTTTTCAACGGTACAACAAAAGGTCAAAAAGTATGCACAACGACAAAACAAAGACAACGGCGTCGTTTAAGTGAGAACTGGAACGACACCGTTTGCCTTCGCACTACACCTTTACATAGATAATACCTTCAATAATGGAAGCAACAAGGTCATGTTGCCGACCTTTCTCTCTTTCCTTCCTTTTTCGCTCAAAAATATATTTATTTATTTTCTCTTTCTTTTCGCCCAAGTAACTTAGATAATTCAAAGTGTTGAAGTTTCTCAGAAACTATAAATGTTTTCTTTATTATTTATAATAATTTAGTTGATGAATTTCACAAGCAATCGACTGAATTCCATCTCCGTATAAACGCCGTCGTCTCGCGATCTCCGCTGCTTCGTTTGATCGTTCCTCAGTTATCTCTGTATCCTTTGATTCTTCATCTGAGACGACGACGACGACAAAGATAAAGACGACGGCGTTTGATGTATGGTAATTTTTTTTTTTGGTTTAGTGCTTGGATCTGGACTGATTTGTATCGATTTGCTTTGTTTTGGGAATGATTACACTAAATCCGAAGGTTTCCGGGGTAGATCGGCTCGGAATTCATTTTCCTTGAATTAATTTGTAATAAAATAATTTTTTCCGATTTTTTTTTGTAATTATAAGAATTTTTTGAAGTTTTTTCTTGTTACATAAATCATGAAAAATTGATTTGATTTTTTGGCTGGATTTTATTTGCGGCATCATAAATTATTGAAGTAGCAAGCTAGCATTTCCCCCCGTTTTCTAGCTAAGTTAATTGACGGTTGTATGTTAAGAGAAAAAAAATATGCAGTTTTTTCTTGTCACATAAATCATGAAAAATCGATTTTTGCAGCATGATAAATTATTGAAGTAACAAGTTAACATTTTTATTTTATTTTCCAGCTAAGTTAATTGAGGGTTATATATGCGAAGAGAAAATAAAATAAATAAAATGAGGGTTATTTTTACACTTGAGCCAAGTACTTAATTTGAATATCACTTCTTAATTAGACATGTGGATTGTGTGTCCCAGTTGTTGAGAAAAAAAGGAGAGGCATCTGACTAATTAAAGGGGTACTTGACCATATTGTTAATGTTCGGGCATGTTTATATTGAAGAATTGAAATATGAGAACAATGCTTACTTTGTATAGCCATGAAAGGTTGTGTATAAATTGGCACACATGGCGCACCTTGACCATTCCTCATGGTATTACGTACATCCTCTAGTAACTGTCCACTCAAGGAGGCGGCATGTGAAGAAATTACCTAGCCATTTGGATTAGAATCTTTGTACCTCATAGTTTTACTCGTAGTCTCCATCGTGTTGTTACCAGCAGATAGGGGACACCTATATTTACACTCAGCTAACTCTCTGCCAACCGCCTCTGAAATACATAGGAGCCCAGCATTATCTATAAGGCGCCAATAATCAACAATGAAGTCCTTTTCTTGTTTATTCTTGATAAACCAAGTAACCAATTCATCAACGTTTATATATAAATGTAGGAGGACCTGAGCCCAAGAGTTAACAAAAAGTTTTTTACTTCCCAAAATTGAACACCCTATAGAATAATAAAACAAATGATATTTGTCGAGAAGTGCTAAATCGTAATATGTATGTATGTATATATTTTGTGGTGGTTACATGTTTGCTGAATTAAAAGTTAATTCAAGAAGGTTTTGAAAACAAAAAGGTGAAAAACACAAAAAGTTCACGTGGTTTTGTTTCTCTGGGTGTTTGTTCGCTGTTGAATATTAGCTGAACTTTTAAGTGCAAGTAAGAGATTTAAGAGTAACGCTTATCTTGGTTTTCTTGTTAGAAAGATAATGATAGACCTTAATTCCTTTTCTTTCTTAATTGCTTTTCATCCGGAAATTTGAGTTTCAGCATTTCTATGTGCATCTTTTTATCTTTTAATACTAACAAAATTTATGTTTTCAGAGGTGGTGAATTAAATTAGCTCCTAGTTACCTTTGTACAAAGGGAAATTTGTTGACTTGACATCAACATTATGGAGACAACGTGCTTCTGCCGAGATGGCCATTCATTGCAGAATTTGGTAGGTTTCTCAAAGTTAGCTACATTCCATAAGCATTAGAACAAATAATTTACTGATTTTAGGGAGAGATGTTCACACTTACGGGAAGTAAATAGATTAGGCACTTAGTTATATGCATTTAGGTATGAAATTTACTTTTATTTCACAAGAAAGTGTGATATTTGCTTCTGTTTCACACACAAAAAAACATTTAATTTACTTCTATTGCTTGAGTCAGTTGTTCAGCTGGTATTAGATTACTTTAGCTATGTAGTTTATGAACTATGACATGTTCGTTTATACTGAGTATCGTGCTGCTCATATGAAGAATCCCTCGTCCATTTTATTTCAAATGAACGGCTTTCTAATTGCCTTTTTTTTCCTGCCAGGTTTTGCATTTCGTTCTCCATGATGCGGCTTCTCAGAAATTCGTTATGACAGACCTGTGCTATACTAGTTTAGGATTTAGTGTTGCTGTTAGAAATTTGTAAATATTAGTTGCCTGTAGATAAATGGAGTCAAACTGGGTTGAAGTGTTAGATAATGGCCGTAGGACAGCTGACGTCGACTCGAAAAGTAAAGTAGCATCTCAGTATGTGGCACGTATAGTTGGAGCTGGCACTGAGAAGCTGGAGGAGCTATCATTTCAACCAAATTGTAGCTCATTTTATAGCAAGCTTGGTAAGAGGAAAAGGACTGTAGAAGGTGAATCTAATTGCAGATCACATCTCAGGAAATCGATACTTAAGAACTACTCAAATTTCATGAAAAGTGGACTGCCACAACGTGTTTTATTCCATCAGAATGGTGAATGGAATGATTTCCCTCAAGATATTGTTCATATAGTCAAAGAGGACTTTCGCTCAAAGAAGGCTGTGATTGAGGTGAACTTTGGTGGCTTTCATGTAATACTTGATATTCTATATATGGTTCAGGTAAATCTTGTTACTGGATTAGAGAAACCTATAGCCTGGATAGACGAAGCAGGTGGCTGTTTCTTCCCCGATTTATGTCTCATTAGTCATAAAACACATGACAACTTTGAAATCCAATCACAGAGAACTGAAGAATTCAGTGCTGATGTGCCTGATAGGCCAACTAAAATCAAGTTGCATCTTGAAATAGATTTTAATGGACCGAATAATTGCAATCTGGATGAATGTGTGGAAGAGTCAAATATTAGTTTTAAAAAGATTAAAGTTGATCCTTTTAAAGATAATCAAGAATTTGCTGTTGATCAAAAATCAGATCCTAAAATGGAAATAGTTGCAGAGAATCAACAGGATCAGGAAAGTCTGTCTCCTGTATTAGAAGACACAATTACGTTAGTGGATGCAGAATCTGTTAAAGCTATGTTTGTTAAGGGAATGAACACCATTTGTACGGTGGATATAGTCAAAATTAGTCAATGCTTAAGTAAATATATGAAAAATCGCTTGGAACTGTTTGAGAAGCAGGTTGAGATAACCCAAAGGTATCGCGGGAACTCCAATGTTCGGTATGCTTGGCTTGCCGCTTCCAAAGAGGTATTATCTACAATTATGAACTATGGCCTTGTGCATGAGGCACGTGGGCAGAAGATTAATCTTGGAGTCGGAGTGCACCTCATTGCCCAGGACTGTGCCTCTAAAAGGTTGGACAATACTTTGTAATGAGAATTCATTTTTATTGATGATCTCATTATTGTTTGGAGTTTCAATATCATGATCTTAGATTGGTTTCCAAATTTATCCAGTTGCGTAATGGAGATCATTGATCATTATGATTATGCAGTTCCATTTTTTTTCTGCGCTCCTCCTATAACTGCTGGGGTGTTCAGGAAATAAAATGGGAAAAGATCTCAAAGAACACAATGCTGTGTTTCAAACACATTTGGGTGTGATTATGATATCATCTCCTGATACTTAATAAACACCCCCCCCCCAAAAAAAAAAAAAAAAAGGAAGAAATAATAATTGTCGTTTGTATTAACAGATTTTATCTTTCAGGAGGATCTAACTTCAGTTTTCACTTTTTTTTCGTTTCTTCATCAGTGCCGCTAGCTGTGATATTGACGAAAATGGCATTCGTTACATGGTTCTTTGTCGTGTCATTTTGGGCAATGAAGAACTTTTGCATTTTGGCTCTGAGCAATCTTATCCGAGCAATGAGAAATATGATAGTGGTGTTGATGATCTGGAGAGTCCTACTTATTATACTGTTTGGAACATGAATATGAACACACACATATATCCCGAATATGTTGTGAGCTTCAAGATGTCTTCAGGAGCAGAAGGTGTCTTATTTATCTCATTTTCCTTACATTTAAATGTCAGAATATCATGATTAGTATGAAATTAAATAGTGTATTGATTGTTTGATTACTCTGAGTATGTCACACCTTCCCTTAAAGAGAAACTAGACCATTTCCTGTTTGTTATTTTGAGTATTGCGGTACTTCAGACTTCAAAGTAACAGACTTTTTAGTTCACATTTTGTTTGTGAAATCAGTCAGATATTATCTGTTAATTCTACATCCGGGGACCTACTTCCTTTTAAAAAAACTTGCTTTAAAAATACAATTACTATGCTTGATTAACTAACTCAAGAAATTTGGATGTGCACCGCTTTGGCGATCATGTCATGGGTTACTCTTAAGCTTTTCCTACTATTTAAAGATGGGATTTTGAGATATTTGCTGCCTGAGAAAAGTTTTGAACGCAGAAGTTGGCTCTGGTTTTGAATACTTCTAATGGTTATCATGAGTTGCAACACTATTATTTTGTTATTTGTGAAGTAAATAACTGTGTAACTTTCTCAATAATTATCAGGTTGTGTTGTCACTTTCCGCGCATTTAATGTTTTGAGGATTTGGGTCACTATGACACTGACACGTTTCTTAGCCTTGTTATGTGATTGTTCTATTTCTAGCGCCTCACATTGAATGATCTTGATCTAAACTGTTTATGATCTGAGGGTCATCGTTATTATATTTAGTTTGATTCTTTCCTTTTTTTCGATTTTAAAAATGTAATTGCAACTGCTGAAGGCAGCATTTAATGGAACATTGCTTGGAAAGCACAGATTAATTTGTTTGGTGTCTTTTTTAGAAAATTGGGCTGTGATAGTCCATTGTTAAAAAGGTTGTGGGACTTTGGCGTACATCATTGATATTTTATGGGCTTTTCTGGACGTTAAGCATGATGGCACTATCTATTTAGTTCCATGATGCATTATTTTAATGCATAGAAACTTTATATCATTATGGAGAAGGTTCTAAAGTAGGACTAGCTTATCAACGATTAAATGAGAGACTTGCAATCATATTATACACCGCTTAAAGGTATTTGAAATAGATAGATAAAGATGAGCATAACTTTTTGATTTATTTATCCAAGGCGAAAAAAGAACATTTATGCCGATTTAATGTGCTGGTCGGTAATTATGCTTTTAAAATGACTTTATTACCACTCAGGCACTCACTGACTGTTAGTTTACTGATTGAGTAATCTTAATGTTCTAATACATTTTAATTTTGGTGGTGTTTGTTTAGCCAATCTATTTTCAGAAGTGGCTCTGAGTTTGCATTATTTCCCAGGGGCTCCAATAAAGGAAGAAAGCAGGCTTGATGTCTCTGGAGTTACTTCTCAGGGATCTGAGGAGCAGTTGGACTTGAATAAATTGCCTACAGAATTGGTAATTCTTTATTTGACTCCATTCCACCTGATCCCCCCCCCCCCCCCAAAAAAAAAAATGCTTCTCTTGGCACAAGTTGTGCACTCCTCTTCAGAAACTGAGCTTTAACTTGAGATTGTATTTTTTGCCGCGGGTCTGCACAAGAAGTTGCAATATGAGGTTTGAAGGCTTTGTATCAGCCCAGATTTTCGCCTATATATGAATGTTCATATGTTGACAGACCTTGGTGAACTTGTAAGAGGTGGATTAAATTTAGCTTCTCAGAGAATGTATGAATTCTAAAATTTGATCATTTTGTCGGCAGAACTGTTTGGATGTCAAGCATCGTTGCACTTGATCTCCTCTCTTACGGTAATCTTACTATTGGAAGAAAGAGAATGATATAGTCTTCCCTTCTTTTAGTTGATTCTTCCTAGTCTAAGCAAATGGTGTAGTTTCCAGTGACGGACTGTTCTCAAGTTTTAGCTACAGGAGCATTCGGTATGAAGATGTCTTGACACAATAAGAAGCAAACTGGGTGATAAATTTCTTTCTTTTGGCTTATGACTTATGTTGATGTGGACACGTTAACGGGATTGTCGATGCAATTGCTTTACATAGCACATCTACATGCAGAAACTATTAGGTGGCAAGGCAGATTTGCTTGTTTTCTAATTTGAACTGTTTTGTTAGTTAACAAATAACCAAGTCAAAAGATATATTTCTAATTTCAGCCTCTGCCTTCTTCTAAGGGCAGCCCGGTGCACTAAAGCTCCCGCTATGCGCGGGGTCCGGGGAAAGGCCTGCCCACAAGGGTCTATTGTACGCAGTCTTGCCTTGCATTTCTGCCAGCCTCTGCCTTCTTCTAGTGTGTGAAATTTTGGGGGAAAAAGTTATTCCATTTTGCTTGATTTTTGTTCTTTTGTTTAATAATTTCATCGTTCACATGCAAAGAAGTACGGAGATTTCTTTGCATATTTAGCCTAATCTTCTCAATAAGTTAATATCCTTGTTTTATGCTATTAGGGGAATTGTCAGCAATATCAATTTGTAAGAAACACACAGCAATCCCATGGTGTTGGTGTGGGTACAAATAAATCCCCCAAATCCCCCTGGATGCCTTTCTCTATGTTATTTGGAGCTATTTCAGCTAAAGTGTCTCCAAAAGATATGAAATTGGTTCATGCACACTATGACTTGTTCAGGGTATGTTGTGTTGACAGTTGTGTGTAGCAATTTCCTTTTTAACTTTCTTCCTGCTGCCTGAATCTCTCTCTGATTTTTTCTTAGAGCAAGAAAATTTCCCGGAACGATTTCATTAAAAGGCTGAGGGTGATAGTGGGTGATCAGTTATTGAAGTCTACCATAACCAATCTCCAGTGTAAGGTATGGCAGGAATGTTCTCTGATGCATAGATAATTTGGTAGTTTTGTACTTTAGATGGGGTGTTTGTTGACAACTGCACTTGTCTCAAATTGATATATTGATTTTGGTTTAAGCGAAGTAGGGAAAAAAATGGTTTGCTCTTATAGTTTCGGTGGCATGTTTCTCTCAAAAACTTTTGGTGGCATATGTATCTTTTTGTTTTATATTTCTTTCTTGGTCCAAGATTCTATCCTCTAGTTTAAAGTGTATTGAGACCTTGCTGTTGTCACTATACAGTTGATCTGGTTGTTTAGGTTGGTGGTGGTTGCTAAATTTTAAAATGCCCTTCTTGTGGCGCTATTATTATATTTTCTCCAGTATCTTCTACTTTCTTTTCAAGGAGTGGATTTTCTAGTGATGTAATATCATCATAATAAAAATGCTTACAAAAGCACGGTGGTATTCCTTCCTTGTATTAGTACTAATCCACTAAATGTTAATGGATGAGATTATCCTAACATCAGAACAAGACGACTTAATGTGATTCATTTATGTAGGACATGCATTTCAACTGGTTTATTTTTAGAAGCAGCTCTCGGGTTAACTTTATTAACTTTGCCTAAATATTGCAGAAATCACTAAACTATATTTGTAACAAAAAAGTCGTTACAGATAGAGCAAAGAGTCCATAAGTAGAAGAGCCAAATGTTGTCTTGAATATCACGGAGTCACTTAGAGGGAAACAAATAAGACATCTTCTATGATACTTGAGTAAAGTTGGATGAATTTTTGATTACAAAACGTTGTTTAGTGACTTCTAGTGATATATAGACAAATTTAAGTGACTATTTCGTCACAAAAAATAATTTAGTGACATATAAAGTACGACTTTGTTTCTCTTGTATCCTGGATTTGTAGGGGATGATGGAATGGTCTCAAAGGGTTGACCAAAGCGTTCCATGATATCAGTGTTTTATTCAAGAATTGAGTGAATTTGTTTTTATTGTATGACGAATTTTGTATTCCAGTAAATCACACTAGATTAGGATTCATAAATTAATTGAGGGGCAAGTGCAATTTTGGCTCTTAAGTATACCATTTATTTGACCTGAAGTAGGAGGTACTGCATATTTTTGTAACTACGAGGGTGTAAATGCGTTTTACACCTGGATCTTGGAATTTCTCAGATCTACAGATGAAATTTGTGAGGTCTCGTTCCACGATGTGACTTCTCTTGGTTAACATCTTGTGAAGGATGATGCGCATCTATTATTTGAGATATGCTGTAATACCTGGAAAAAGTTGTATCACATAAGATATACTGCAACTTCCATTTTTCTACCGATGTGTGAGGCCTGGGTTTATTATATATATTAATTTGGTGGTTGTAGGTCATGACACATCTTATTAGTACATTTTTTGGGTCTTCTCTTTGTTGCTGTGTTCTCTATTGTCTCTTTTGCTTCTTTTATATGGTGGGATTTACATAATAACTCTTTGCAAGTATATGGATATACAGTTGGTATATGCAGGCTGCTGAATGAATTGTATAGAATGGTTTTTGAGGTTTTAAAAGTTAGTCCTTGTGTTTGCAGCCGCCTTCCGCATCTCCATGCTTTATGAATGTGCCGAGCATCTCCATGCTTTATGAATGTGCCGAGCGGGGAGAGTAATTGTTAGAGGCTATACCAGAAAGGTGGTTTACTGCTTGGTGGCCAAGAGTCCACTTTTAACAATCAATTGTCGTCCCCTTCTCTCTAGCCTCTTTTCTTTGTTTTTGGTGGTATGTTTCTTTGAACATTTTGTGATTAGATGCAGTTTTGTCAAGACTTACTCTCCTTCTGTTCTTCTATATATGCGACTTCCATTTCTCTCCTATCTGTGATGGCAATAATTGGTGCACAACAGAAATTACAGGAGCATAAATTGGTTTTAGGTTGGATGAACGTGCGGACCAATTCTGTTCCCCACCCCATCCCCTCCCTATCCGTGAAGAGAGTAAAATTGTAGCCAACATAGGAGGCACATTGTATTTTAACAAAAACATAGGCATTGTACTGTAATCACTTTGAAGCTGAGGGGTGAAATTTTTCCTTTGTGATTTGTGATGCATAATCTGAGCTTCCCTGAATGCGGTTATTTTACTTGCATTATCATGTTTGTATAATTCACTTCCCTAAAATCTCTTAAATTTTGAGATGCATCAAGTGTGTTTTGTACCAAATCTCTTGAAATTACAGGCAACTTCCGAGGATCGAGAGGAATGATCGTTTTAACTGTGTTTAATAGTATTCTCAGTTTCTTTCTTCTAAATTATAGTAGTTTTTTATTTAACAGATCCACATTGGGAAATTTTATCTAGAGAATTTCAATGTAACAATCAAAAAGTGGCTCTGTTGTGGTTCAACTATTTTATTCAATAATTTGTGGTGTGGATGATTAACTTTATGGGTCATTAGTCAATTCATCTTAATGCCTTTATGGTGTTTTTGGGCTGTTGGTCCATTCATCTTAATGCCGCACTATCTGTCATCCTTAATAATGTCCCTTAGATATCAATGATGTGAAAATGAACAAACAAGATATCAGAAAGGCACTACTACAACAAAGATACTTTTAAACCCCATTATAACAATCTTTTGTTATAATAATATTTTACTATAACCACCCGATATTTTTTTGAAATTGGTTTTACTTACTATAATAGTATGCTATGTATAACAACAGCAACATAGTGGTACACTCTGTAAAATTACTCTTAATAAAACCATACTCAAATATTAAATATTTAGTAAGAAATATTACGTATAAAAATAAAATGTTGAAATATTTGAGATAATCATTATTAATTTCATGCACGTTGTAAATTTGAAGTATGAATATCTAAGAAAAAATTGTATTTAATGGTCCTCATCAATTATGGTATAATTTAACAAGGAAAAACAACTAGTGTTTTTTCTTCTCACATTCTTATGTCTTTTTTTGATTAAATTGGTTAACAAATACATTCTTTCCCTTTGCTAAATTAGATGTAAACGTCAAATGACATTATACGTATGCAACACCACTTCACTATAGCAGTCACAAAACTTAAGACAAACGATGCCAGTATAATGAGGTTTTACTGGCGTAGAATAAAGAATGAATATAAGCAACATTTGTGACGATATTCACAACATACAAATTCACTATTTTCCATAAATTGAAACTTTCTGGACAATCAATCAGTTTTGTCCATGCAGGTAAAGACCTTTTTCTTTGTTTTGCCCTTAATATAGAGAGAGCATGTTGAGAATATCCAACTTGACATCCTCAAGAAGAAACTTTCTAATTATGATACACTGATACAAGGGCCAAAAGGTAGAGAAATAGTTACTCTGTTATGATGACCGAGAAGATGCATCAGGGCTCGTTGATGGATCCCAGCCCGGGGGTTTGATGTCTGGCCAATCACCCCGGCAACCCAACCTTATGTATAAACTTTTTTTCCCTTCAGAACAGAAAAAAATAAAATAACAATCACACGACAAGCTTGTGTAGACTTCTGGTTCATGTCAAGGGAAAGGGGCTCATTTTACATCCACGACATACTCAAAGTCCATTTGTGAATAACTAAGCATAGGACAAAGCATGATCATGAAACTTAGGGTACCTGGAAGGTCTTTATCTGCCAAAATTAAGCGCTTAAGGGCACTAAGCACAGCCTGAGCTACTGCTTTTGAATAGTTAGGATCCCAACCACCAAGCTTGACTACCACTTCCGCATTAGAGTAACCTCGACCACTATCTTGCATATTCCTTTTTGCCTCCTCTTTTGCAGATTCTTCATCTGAAATTTATATTAGACAAAGACAACGGCAAGCTTAAGAAATATAACAAAACTTCCATATAATTTGGTGGTGCAATTGGTAGTTGTGAGTTTCAGCACATCAAAGGTATTCCTCATGGATTGTACTGTATGTATGGGGTCCTTCCATATTAGTTCTGGAGCCATCGTTAAAAGGATTCTGTTTGCCATCCCCCCCCCCCCTATCGCAAGGGAGGTGATGTCATGCTCCTACCATTTCAACATGGACTTGAAAGTTGAAGCCCCATTATACTTTTGATGATGACCTCCTTCTCGTCCTCCTTCCTTACTCCAGTTGTCTCAGTTTAGTGATCAATTATCCACACTTGATCAGGTGTTAGCTAGTGATTCTAAGCATAAAATTCTAAGATGCCAATTTTGGGATTTTTCCTATAGTTGTCTACTAAGTTTGATTCACATAGGGGTTCACAGGAGCACTTGGACTCGGGAGAACCTTGTTTCTACCTCAGTTCCTATTTTTATGTCCATTCCTTACCTCTCTTTCTCTGTGTAAGTTGTACAGTATCAACAGTAGAGAGATGTTTCTAGCAATTGAAAGACTCGAGAAGAATCAAATAAAGAAAATATACTACTTTTTCTGCTAAAATTAATATTCCCAGATGGAGACTAGTTTGTGTGATTGTTTTTTCCACCTTATTTGTAGTCCACATGTACATGCCCATATTGGCCTGTCAACTAAGGAATTTCACCACTTCCCTGGAGTCAATTCAGCGAAGCATTCACTACAAATATCAGTTTATAAAGCCACATGCAAGCAGAGCAGTTTGTCAGCTGATTTATGATGTACACTTAAGTTCTCCATTCCTTGCTGCCCCCCCCCCCCCCCCCCCAAAAAAAAAAAAATAATAAAAAATTCTATTAATAAATATGTATTGTGTCACTCCTCGACTATCTAAAGAAGGAGATTGGAAACAATGGACGGACAGAAAAGAGCAATAAAACAATAGACAGGCTTGTAAAACATAGTTGTATTAATAAATATGTACTGTATCACTCCTTGACTATCTAAAGAAGGGGATTGGAAACACATGGACGGACAAAAAGAGCAATATAACAATAGATAGGCTTGTAAAACATACTGTACATTAAAATGATGGGGAGAGAGAGCTTAGTTTCCTAACCTGTGGCTTGAGAAAGGGAAAGCCAGACTGTAAATCCAGCAAAAAGATGCCTCCATTGGTTTACTCTTCCAGCAGCGCCTTTCTTCCCTCCTAAGGTTGCAATAACAGCACGAGCATGGCTAAAACAAGAATCAAATATAAATACATTTCTACTTCCAGTACCAAGTAAATTGAGTAAGGTATGCAAGACAAAGCGAATACCTACTCAGACTCTCTAGTATAGCACTTTCTGCTTCTGCTACAGCATCAGACCCCTCCTCATTAACCCCTGGAATCGGTTAGAGAACAATTGAATAAAGGAAAGAAGAAATTTTAAAGTGAAGGCAAACAAAGAGCTACTATGCCTTTAGATGTGTGAGAAAGTAAATAAAATGTTCCAGTGAGCATCATTCACACAAACAATGCTCAAAACAAATTGGGATGCCCCAATATTTGTTTTATCTCTTGCCTGTAGTTATTTGCTTTATCATTGTGCAGTTATGAATATTCTGTTCTTCCTTGTAAACACTTATTTTTCTATTGTTCTTCCTTGTAAAACTAATTGTTTAACAATACTTATCTTCTTCTGTGAAAAAAAAAATGGATGTAACTCACATGATTCCATTGATTGCTTGGTATATGCTTCTAGCAACTCCTTTGTACTAAGTGGAGTGTACCTAGCCACCATAAGAGTTGAACAAAATTTTTAGAAGATATTGACTAAAGCAGCAAGCAAGAATCCCCGAGGGTGCAAGGGGAAAGAGGAAATTGTGTAGTTTAATGTAAAAGGACAATGATGAATGTGGAAGAAGGAAACCACTATTCAGGCTTTTTATCATGATTCATACATCTTCTTTCACCTAGGTTCGGTGAAAGAGGACTAATATATGGCATATAAGAATACTGTAGCTCCATCACTCTATGCAGCATTCTCGTTTACTCATGAAAGTGAGGAACATACCCTAGTCCAACAGCCAATTCTCGAGCAATCCTCTGGTTGATTTCAGTTGATTCCCCAACTAAGTGTATTGATGTTCCTCTAAGGAGTTGTGTAATTCCAGCACTTAGGGACTCCCAAGACTCCACGATGTCAGGCCACTTCAACTCGGAGTTTTGCTTCTTCAAGCTAATTACTAATTGATCTTCATCTATGTACCTACACAAAAAGATTTATTTCAGCATACGTTGCACAAGGATATAACAAGTTCAGTAAAATTATGCTTATATTCACCATATCGTCTCTGCAGGCTTTATTTTCTCATACAAAGTACTGGTTTCCATGAGAGTCTGAATGATTCCAGATTGCTGTACTCTAATTGCTAATGAGCTCTCATTTGCATCTACACATATGTCCTTAGGAGTTATATCTCCCTGCCCAAGTTCTAATCTCAACTCCACATCTGAAGAGCCATCTGAAAACTGCAATAAGTTTGGGTCATTAAAGAGAAGCTAATTCATTCTCATTTCTCAATAAGAGCAAATTTAGATTAAAAAAGTTAACATGGAACTCATACTACATTGCAGGGTCGTTTGGTTGAAATACAAGTTATGTAGAGATTATAATTCAAGGATTAGTAGTGTGTTTACTATAATGCGGAGATTATTTCTTAATTGGCTATTGTCAAAGAAAATATCCTTCCTATTTTTATTTTAATCCATGGACTTATTCTACATTCTAACTTGCATTAAATAATGCATAGATTCTTATGGCAAGAAGAAAACAAGTAACCAAACAATGTACATAGTAATTAGTCTCGAATTTTATGCGGTGATTAAATATGCTTATTTCACCAACCAAACGGTCTCTAAGGGCTCTTTTGGTTGGAAACAAGTTATCGCATGATTAATTATCTTGGGATTAGTTAGGGATATATCCCATCACTATGGTATAAATGGTGAGATAAATTATACAAACTTGCCAACCAAATAAGAAACCAAAATTTTGTCAAACGATTATTTTTTTATCCCAGGATTATTTATGTTTATTCCTTAGGCCAAACGACCCCTAAGAGTTTACTACCAAATGCAAAGGACACAAACATAGTCACTTTTCCTCCGTTTCAATTTGTTTGATTAATTTTGACTTGTTACGAAATTTAAGAAAATAAAGAAAATTTTTGAATTTTATAACCAAAAGTTGAAATTGAACGTTTAGCTAAAAAGAAAAAAGTCATTCTTTTATCTAAAAATGAAAGTAGCCCAAACAAATTGAAACGGGCAGAGTATAATTTATCTGGTACTATTTGATTGAACATAATGATACGTTGCGTATGGCAGTGGCAAAAAAGGTAAATAAAATTTTCCCCAAAAGCAGATGAATTTTGCGAAGCAGCCAAATGGGTCTATGATTAAAGTATTCATGTACTTAATGAACACAAAATTACCTCGTATTGAGTATTATTTGTGGAAGCAGTAGGAAGATTACTGCAATGAAGGCAGGGATTGATTTTCTTGAAATTGCTGTAATCCAAACGGGGAATTGCAGAATAAAAGCTCGCAATAGATGGGAATATGGGTTTTGAGTAAGGAGAAAAACTCTTTGGAATTGAGGGTGCAACTTTAATGGGGTTTTGGTAAAGGAAACTGAGAGCCACTGAAGAAGAAGCAGCAGCAGCCATGTTTGCTTCTCTGTTTCTTCTGGGAAAAATGGAGCAGATAAAAAATGAAGACTTTTTTGAGTATTTACAGTTAGATCCCGTTAGTTTGATGAAATTACATATTTAACCATATAACTTCAAATTTAACTCAAAACAAATTATTATCTACATTAAAGTTAATTGAATTGTTGGATATTTTTTACTTTTCAAAATAATTGAATTTTTCGCTTTTTAAGATAGATGTTGATTTTTTTTTCAATTTTATCCTTCATAATTAAATTTCAAGGTTGAATTCCAAAAATGAATTAAATAAATATTGAGAGCTAGCATGGAGTTTGTAAAGGGCAAAAATGAAAAAAAAAACATGATTAATTTATGTCTTTGTTTTTTTTTCTTAAGATGTGTGTCATATTCCAATAATTAAATTATTTTGGAACGGAGAAAGTAACATTTTAAATTTTAAAGTACTTTGGAACATTCAATCTTGCTTTAATTTCTTCAAACTTAAATAAGATTGCAATTATGTTGGAGATTAGTAATTTACGAATTTAGTATCACACGCTTCAAGTTGTATAAGAATGTCAATGATATCACTAAGTGTATCATATTTATTGAATACAAAATGCGCATGAAGCTCCAAATTCCTTTAATGATGTTTCTCCACACCATTTTCCGCATTATCAACAAAGTCATTTATTTCTCCTACGAGATCAATCAAAAAATCTTAGTTACTGAAATTTGACACATTATTGCAAAATTTATTTTTTGAAGCAAAAGTTATCACAATTTCCATGTTCCTCGAATTTACTCTACCTCGTTCCTAAAAGATTGACACTATTTATTATTGTTATTATTATTATTTTATTTTCAAAATAATGACTTATTTTTATTTTTTTAAAAAAAAACTTGAACTTCTCATTTAACGTTCACTGACAAAATTTTATAGCTATATATAAAGATATATTTAAGATCACAAATTTAAAAAGTTTATAGCTATATAAAAATTAATATATTTTAGTAAAATCATTTTAACTAAAGTAAAATTCATACCATAATTAAATTATGCCATATAAATTAAAACGAATAAAAAGGAATAGTTAAGATTTGATTTCACCCTTCACAAGATGAACTGTCAATTGTATTGAATTTTGTTTAGAGTGATTTGGTGTAAGATATAAGGTATAATAATCTCTAGATAAAATGTAGGATTATTTTATTCTGCATTTAGTTGGAGGTAATTTTAGATTATTTATTTCACCATTTATACATTAGTGATGAGATAAGTTATCTTATATACATAGTGAATAACTTTTCTCGAGACAAGTAATTCAGAATTAACTTGTTTCCGACCAAACGACCGTAAAAATTACTTAATGAGGACTTGTGAAAAAAAAATTGAGCATAATTTTTATAATAGGAGGATCCTACACCTATGGCAAAGACATTATTTGGAAAAAGAGAGTGTGACAATTACTACTTTTTAAGTCATGTTTTGTGGCAATGATATAGGGGGAAAAAATCATACTTTTATTCTTCTTTTGCCAAGCATATATGGTCAATGGTCAAGTCTAGTATGAGCATGTTTTTGGTTTTGGTTTTCGGTATTAGTTGCTTGTATTAGGATTTTGGCTAATCGATTAAAATTTGTGCATAAGGTTCATTAAAAAGAGAAGAACGTCCTACTAGAATCTTTATCCGAGATTAATTTAAGATGAAAAAATCTTATCTATTCTACTATAACATTTTTTTTCCTTTAAAAAAAGGGCCAATTTGCATTATTCCTTTTCGAAGGATCATATAGATTTGGGAATACTTTGAAAAGGGTTTTTCATTCTCAAACTTAAATGTTTTTTTTGTAGGGTTTATTTTTATATTATTATTTGTTTTGAGAATTTTCCTTAGTAGTCACAAAGTTATTGGAACTTATATATAGAATATAATAATGCTAAAGGATGGTCCATATCTCGTTCAATTTTGATTTAGTTTTTTTTTTTTGAATGTAATTAGAATATTTTCAAACGGTACATTTCATTTTTGTGCTATATAAGTACTCCATAAACAATCCACTTATACAATATTATGACGTATCGTCGAGAGTTTTGACAAAATGATCTCTTATATCTAATGACAAATTGAATAGAATAAATAACCTATTTAAATTTCTAATGTATAAAAATAACGATCGACATAAAATTAAAAATAATTTTGCAAAAGGGTTACAAATCAAATCTCTCATTTTGAGGCATATATATTTTGTGAAATTTTGTAACTAAATATAGAACGTCAGATGAATTAATTATTTGGATATATTCTTTTGCTTTTTAAACTTATGCAACTTGTTTTAGCTGGAGCACTAATAGTCCACAGTATTTGCTCAAATGGTGCACTTTTAGTCACTTCTTAAACATTCTGTTAATATTCTTAGGATTTTTCAAGATAATTTTTCTATTAATTATTTTTAGATATAGTTGGAGAAAATGATTGTACTTCCTTGGTTTCATTTTATTTGGCTCATATTAATTTAATATAATCTTAGTTTTTTTATTATGAATATATTTTATTAAACTAATTTTATTAACGATGCTTTATATATGAAGATGTAGATCATTACCTAAATAGTCACATAGGTTGATGACTTGCAATTATTAAGTTTATAATGAATTGGGGAAATTAGGGAGGTAATTACAAGTTCTCTTTCTTTTTCTTCTACTTAGAAACACTCCAAATATGTAGCTTAAATAATTTGACTCATTTATATCATAACTGGTCTGCTTTCCTTTTCGAAAATTGATCTTTAATTTCAAGTAATCCTTTCGTTTAATATTACTTGATTTAAATTAATCTGATATATCCTTTAAAAAATTCTAATTAGAGATGTATTTTTACTAAATTAATCTTATTAATGATATTTCACAATATTAGTTTTGATTATTACTCTTTTATGTTGTTATTTAATACTAAGGATACTATGAAAAAAACTCTTTTAATTTGTTAAAATGAACAAGTAAATAGAAATATTTATTTTTGATATAAAGACCAAGTAAAATGAAACAGATGGATGCACTTTCAATTCTCAATTTCAAGTTGCATTAACTCTTTATTATTAGCTTCTTATGCTTGAAGCTAAGCAAGTGATGCAAATAGAGATATTTACGCACTAATCACTCTACTCAAGTTTATAGCCAAATTGAACTCATATTTTTAAATCTTCTTATTTAACCATTTTATATATAATTTGAAAATATGTAGATAAAACTCAATAATTTGTCAATGTATGATTGTGCTCTTAATTTTTTTTATGCTTCAAAATTAACTGAGAGTTATATTTATATTTTTCATCACAACTTAAACATTGTTGGGTAGATGAAAGTGATTTTTTTTAAAAAAAAACATTTCGGTGGTAGGGTTTTTAAAAGCTTAAAAGCACACTAATGAGTTTTAATTTGTGATTTGATGAAATTTTTAACAAATCGATTATTGAGTTTGTTGGGGATGTCATTTTGAAGTTGTTAAAATTTCAATCTATTTGATAAAGATTTGAGCTATTTGGTGATTTTTTTGGCCCATTTTGAATTAAATGTCATGAGTTGAAGTTTGCAGAAGACGAGATTCAATTTTCGTATAAGTCCTATAATTTTGTATAATAGTGCAAAAGCATTTACAAATACCTCTTATACACTTTTATACAAGGTCATTACATTGCTTATTTTAAATGTATAATGTTGTATATTGGATGTAAATACTATTGTAAAAAAAATTGGTTATCCGCAATTGCGAAGCCATAATTTTTAATAGGGAAATTAAAAATATAAAAAAGTAAATAAGAGAAGGAATCAAAAGAATTTAACATATATATATTGTAATTTTTCTACGAAGAAAGTTCAAATAAACTCCCATACGATACCCTGCACCCCT
Organism: Solanum dulcamara; assembly: GCF_947179165.1. Lineage (NCBI taxonomy): Eukaryota > Viridiplantae > Streptophyta > Magnoliopsida > Solanales > Solanaceae > Solanum > Solanum dulcamara. The sequence goes on along the minus strand of NC_077241.1, from coordinate 71,838,719 downwards.
GATTATGCGAGTGTAGACTAAAAATAAGATTTCCTGTATGCAATGAATGGTATTGAGATGTATATTATTGAAAAATCCCATATAAATATATACACAAGAATAAAGGTGTTTTTCTGCATAATAAATTATTTATAGTGATACAAGATATATATGGGGGAAACGACTAGTTCAAAAAAATTGTGATTAGAAAAAGTATCATCAGCTCCAATTTATAATCATTAAACATATTATAATATATGTCAAATGTTAATTAAGTCCACTTTGAGATAATATTTTATTAATAATTTATAAAAAGTAAACTTTACCTAAATTCCATAATAAAAAAGTCTAATTACTATACATCCTTCGTCGTACCAAAATTATTCGATTTTCCCTTTTTTCAGTTTTGCTGATATATTAGTTATGTATCTGATACATTATCTTTAGCTGTAAAATAGTTAATGCAGATCATCTATTTATGGATAGTATCTTAATATAAGGTGTGATTGGTTCTTTAAATCAATTACTGATCTAATTAATGAGATTAATTGATTAAAAAAAGCAACTGTTGTGTACATGAAGATTCAATCCAAAAAACAAAGCATCAATTCAAACCAAAGTCGATTTTAATTTTGTTTCAGTTTTGCTGATACATTAGTTATGTATCTAATACATTAGTTATGTATCTGATACATCATCTTTAGATGTAGAATAGTTAATGCATATTAGCTATTTATGAATAGTATCTTAATATAAAGTATGCTTAGTTCTTTAAATGAATTACTGATCTAATTTCCTGCAGGGTTTTTGATACATCAGTTATGTATAAATTGTGTTAATTAAAGACTGATACATCAGATCTGTAGTTGATACATAAGTTCTGATATATATATGTGAATTTTATTTTTTGCGGGTTTTTGATACATCAGTTATGTATAAACTGTGTTAATTAAATACTAATACATCAATTCTGATACATCAGATCTGTAGTTGATACATCAGTTGTGATACATATGTATCAAAGTTTATTTCCTGCCGTTTTTTGATACATCAGTTAGGTATAACCTGTGCTAATTAAATACTGATACATCAGTTCTGATACATATAGCTTCTTCACCTATTGATGATTTGAAATCATCAATGAAATTAGCCGTATATGCAGTGCCGAATCTCAAAGAGTGGGAAGGTATCTTCTTGATGACGTACTCCATTCCCTGCATTGACATGGAAAATGATTAAATAGAACTTGAACTTGATACATAAACACGATGTATCAGAAGCATTAAATCTTGATATATGATAATCTGATACATACAGAAGATGTATCAGAAGCAGTAAAGTTTGATACATGAGAATCCGATACATAAATGTAGATGTATCAAAATCATTAAATCTTTATATATTAGAATCTGATACATAAACAAGATGTATCAGAAGCAGTAAAATTTCAGAAAAAAGGAATTTTTTTTTTAAAAAGATGTATCAGAATCACTAACGCTTGATACATGAGAATCTGATACATAAACTGGATGTATCAGAAAAAAAGATATATCATAATGAGTAAATCTTCAGAAAAAAAGACATATTAAAAAAAAATACAATGTTTCAAAAGTATTAACGCTTGATACATGAGAATCTGATACATAATCAAGATGTATCAGAAGGAGTAAATCTTCAAAAAAATGATATTTAAAAAAAATACATCTTATTTGGACTCATACCTTTGGGAGATTAGGGCGTGTTGTAACCCCTTCAATCTTCTTCTCTGCTTCTTTGGGTGCATGTTGAACTGAAGATTTCGACTTCAATTTCTCACATAGCTTATCCATCACTGCTGGATCGTTACAATATTTGGATCTAACCTTGTCGTAACCTTCCCAAGATGAATCAGAACCCAGTGAAATAAGAATTCCTTGATTTTTATTCAACTGTGTGAGACCAACACTAAAAGATGGAGCGGAATCCATATGTATCAGTGAAGAATATGAGTAAAAAGACACAAAGGCTACAAATGAAAGCAAAGGAAACCAATTTTAGAAGAAAACAACGGAAATCAGTTTTAGTGAGAATGAAGTGAGATTCCAGATAAGGAAAAACTTAAACATACCTTAGTTAGAATCTTGAAATTGAGTAACTGACGAAGTGGAGCTTGAAATTAGGCGTGAATTTAAGATAGATGAATGAAGTAAAATGTGATGTATCAGTGAGATGGAGAGAGGGTTAAAAAAGAGGAATTTTTGATATTTTTTTATATGGTAGAGAATATTAGTAAATATGTTATTATAATATGTGTAAATGGATAATTTTCCCAAATATTTATTCTATTGAGGTGTTTGTGATATTCAAGACAATAACTACAATTGGAGCCCGATGCACTAATAGGGGCAACTCACCATATTCGGAGGCCTAAACCAAAATTTTAATTAGAGGCCTAAAATCTAAATAACTTCATATATAATTATTTAAAAATTATTTTTCTTACTTAGATGCAAATCATTACTTAATATTTTTGTAATAAATGATTTCGTCTAGTACCTTTTTTTTTTCCAGTTATTAACTTTAGGTAAGATTTTATTAATTCAACGATGAATTTTTTTTTATCGAAGCAATCATTATATGAACTGTTAATATAAAGAAAAGAGTTAAAACTATAATATCTAATTCAAAAAGTTGATAACTTGATATACCTCACTTAATATGTTTGTTGTAAGGCATGAAAATTTAAGAAATATAATAAAAAATTTGCAATTCACTTTGTTTAACACTTTTTGACTATTGATTTATATTTTTGACAAATTATTACTCCAACTCATCAAAAATTTGAAGAAGAAGAGTACAAAAGAAGTTAAAAATAATAAAATAATATGAGTGTTAGCGGAGAGAATGTAAGAAGGCAAAACAAGATATTTCTTTAAAAATAATTTGTTATCATAAATAATCACTTTTCTATGAAAAAATTAATACATAATTTATTATTGGTAAAAATTTGAGGCCCATTCCTTATTTTTTAAAGTCTAGAGTCGGCCCTGTGCACTAACTCCCTGTTATGCGTGGAGGAAGGTTTAATCATAAAAGTCTATTATACACAGATTTATCCTGCATTAATTTTTGCATGCAAGAGTTTATTTTCATCGATCACTCAAACCCATGACTTTTTAATTAAGTGACATCAACTTTACTAGTTACGTCAAAACTTTTCTTTAAGAATAATACTCCCTCCGTCCATTTCTACTTCTCCATGTTGACTTGACACTCCCCTTAAGAAACAAAAAAATAAAAGAGTAATTTTACTATATCATCCCTATTAATTATAGGTCATCTAAATAGACACCATATGATAAATTATCTCTTGAATTTTCAAATTGGATAAGTAAAATTGAACAACTATTTTTTGTATATTGGATAAATAAAAATTAAAAAAGAGCGTAACTTTTATGATAGAATGAAACAATTATTAATTAATTTTATCTTAAAACATTTAAAATATTTAATAAATAATTTAAAATAATTATTTTTTTAAAATCACAAAAAATAATTTAAGACAAAAAAAGTACGTTGTTATCGTAGTTCGGTAATTAATAAGTTTCATTATTTGTACCTGGGAATTTGTGCAAAATCATTTCATGTGAATGTATAGGTCTAGAAATTCTGTGTGTTTGTGCCTATATTGATGAAATATACTCCCTCCTTTCAATATTTACTTTTATCGCATTCCAGTCCCCTTAAAAAAAATTCAGCATTAATATGAGTATTTTATTATAACATTTATAATAATTGTTGTTTAGTATCATCTTTGAAAAAATAAATAATTAATGTTAAAAGTAAAATATGAAAATAAAATTATTTTCTTATATGTTAAAAGTAATAAGTAAAAATAAAATTTACTTTTGAAATAATGGACAAGTAAAAAATATATTTATTTTTAATTTTTTATATATCTATTTATATTTTAAAATAATTTCAAATATATAGTGTCTGAAATTACATATGATTGAAACTCAGATAAAAATTATTGAACTTTAATTATTTGTGCATGAACTTCAGACCAAAATAATCGAATTCAATCACATATAGCTGAAGTTCACAAAAAATTACTAAACTTTAGTCATATCATTTTTCAAACACTGCATATTTAAAGTTACTGCAAAAAAAGTAGACTTGCAAATTTTTATGTAATGCAGATATAATTTAAATGATAATCTAAAAATTAGGTATTTATATACTTCAAAACATGAGTTGTAAATTAATAATTTATCTTAAAATTCAAAACTAATAAAAATTTAATTATTTTTTTTTAAAAAAGAGACCCCACTTACCCAACCCTTACTCTACCTTAGCCCCCCCCTCAAATGTCATTTTTTCTAACAATACTACTTCACCACACGAAAAAAAAAAAAAACACTCACTTCATTTATACCTTGTCCTTTCTTCAACCTCCTCTCTCTTATTTCTCAATCTCAAATCCCTACAACTCCTCCCTTCAAATGACCTCAAATCCCAAAGGAAAAATCCAAAATTTTCTCTCCTCTTCTTCTTCTTTTCTCTCCCTCATCCTATCTCTTTAATTTTCTAAAAAAAATAAAAATCCATCTGGTAGGATATATGTCATAGTTCTTTGAAATATCCTACAAATAACTCAAGAAACAACTAGCTAAAAAAGAAGAAGACCTAGAGAGCAACAAGGAAGAAAAGAAGGAGAAAAAGGGGTGAGGAAAAAAAATGAATTTAGCTATGTCCTAAGGTTATAATTTATTTTTTTTGATTTTTGAAATTTGAACTATGCATTATAAATTGAGACAAAAGGAGTAACAAGAAGTCACATAAATTGAGACAGAAAGATTAACAAGGAGTCAAAGGATATATGGAACTATTCCCATCACAACCACACTTATCTCTAAAAATCAGCCCACCAAACATCCAACCTTCATCATCAACTTGGAAGAGGAAAATTGCAAGTAGTAGTACTAGTGAAGATGGTGAGAATATGGATTTGGGATTTTTGAAAAGAGTTCATGTGGTGGAATCAACAAATTCTATGTTGAATAATAGTAACATCACTTCTTCTTCTTGTTTTGACCATTCTTTATCCAATAATAATCCAACAAGACCTAATAATTATTCTTGTGACCCTAATTCTTCTCATCATTTACATCATCTCCAAAATTATATTTCACAACAAAATCAAATGATAATAAGAAGAATTCCAATGTACCATCAAAAACCCTTTGATAGTACTACTACATTTCCTATACCTCCTTCCCCTTATTCTAGTATTAGAAATAATATTATTAAGAACACAATTAGTACTTATGCCTCTAGTACTAGACCTAATTTTCAACAAGGTGGGTTTTTTAGATCAAGATTTCCTGGTAAACGGAGCACGAGGGCTCCGAGGATGCGATGGACAAGTACTCTCCATGCTCGTTTTGTTCATGCGGTTGAGCTTTTGGGTGGCCATGAAAGTAAACTTCTTCTCCTTATGTACTTTCAATTTTTTATTTATTTTACGAATCAGAGAGACAAAAAGTTGTCAATGAAAATTTCATTTTAATTTCTTTAGTAGTTCTTGGTATTCTTATTTCTTTAGTATACCTTTGGTAGTTTCTATACATGAGAGAGCTCATTTTTTAAGTAGTTGACTAGTTGGTGGTGTTCCTAGCTATACATGAAGCTCTTGTTTCTTTAGTACCTTTAGTAGTTCTTATATATATCATACTCCTTGGATTATTTACCAATGATATTTAGACTAGTTCGGAGATTCACCATCAAGAAGTACTCGATTTTCTTTCAATAGGAGAAGGAAAGCTAATTTTTTTTACTTAATTAAGACTCATTGTTAACTAAGTAAAATAATGGAGTAAGTAGATTATATGAACTTAAATCAGTATATGATTTTTTATTTTTATTTTGATTTAGGAGCAACACCAAAGTCAGTTCTTGAGCTTATGGATGTGAAAGATCTCACCTTAGCACATGTCAAATCCCATTTACAGGTAATCTTTAGATAGACCTTACTTAGCTTATTGTTACTTTTCCTTAGTAATTATGCCTCTTGATCATTTGAAGTTGTTTTTCTTAATCTCAATGTGTTTAATTAACTACAAGAATGATAAAAATGTTTTGATTCTAATATTTCATATTACAGTGATATCTTTTTCATAGGGACTGCAAGGCTATTTTTTATGCAGCTTTTTTCCTTTTATACTTTGGGAGAACCAAACATCCATTCATGTGTAGTGTGAAAAGAATAGTATGTAGTTGTAAAAAGTTAAAGAAAAGAGAAAAGAGTCAGTTCAATTAGAGGAGTGAGAGAAGAAAAAGTCTCCTCCATATAATGATTCCTCAATAATTACATCAGGTAGACCAGGGAAAATAAGCTAGGCAAAGGGAGATATGACTTGATTATTTTCTTATTACTCCGTTTCAAAAAAAAAATGCTTTATCTATTTTAATTTACGTGATCATATGATTTGACAAAAAAAATTGGAATAAAAAGAATAATTTTAAGTTTGTGGACTAAAACTTCTTTTCACCATTTGTGTCGCAATAAATAATTTTATTAAAGATAAAAGAGAAAATTAAATTATTTCTAATCATAGAGAAGTAATATTCTTTTTGAGACAAAATAAAAAAAATATGTCACATAAATTTAGATAAAAGGAGTATATAATTTAATATCTATAAATTAAATAACCTAATTTTAGATTCTCTATTTTATTCTCAATGAGAATCTTTAATAACAATATAGTGGAAAAAATAAGTTTCAATATATATATATATATATATATATATATATATATATTTCTAGTCTCTTCGTAAATTAATTTGGTATCAAATCAAATTATATCACTAGTGAGTTTCACATTATTAATGCTAATACTACTAATATTTTGAACCACTTGTAAGTTACTGTATTTATTTCCTTCCTTTTTTGTATTTTTACAGAAAGAAAGTACTAATGTACTACAGTACTAGTACATAACACAGTGATCATATTTCAATGATATATCTCCATCTTTATGAAATGTTAGCAACACGGGAAACTGTTTCAAAAACTTCATGTAATTGGTCCTTTGTAATAGCATTAATTAATGTACTAGAACATGCTATTTGTGCAAGTGTTCATGTATGGAAATAGGCATGGTACATGCACACGGATAACATATATATACTCCCTCCCCGTTCCGTTTAAAAAAGAGTGTCTCTTTTATTGTTTGATAATTTTTTACTCTAACTTTATATGTGATATATTTAAAATCATAAAATTAAAAGATATTTTGGTACATTTAACATATCTTTAATATAACCACATGATTCAATTTTATATTTTTTACTTTCTACAATTCCATATCAAATGAAAAAACGAACAAATTAAAATGAAAGGAGTACATACACAGTATCTATCAAGCTATTGTGTAATTATCATACCCGAGAAACACCTTAATTATGTAATCTCCCTTTGTTTTAATCCAGTTTATACATGTATATATAATCATATTTATTTGGGTTTGATACACTTGAGCCGATGGTATTTTGGAAACAGCCTCTCTACATCTATAAAATAGTAGTAAGATCTGTATACATTCTAACCTCTCAGACCCCACTTTGTGGGATTTCACTGGATATGTTGTTGTTGTTGCTGTATAGCCACATTTATTTGAGTTTGATAAACTTGAATCGATGGTATTTTGAAAACAATCTCTCCACATCTACGAGGTAGTAGTAAGATTTGCGTACACTCTGCCCTCTCAGACTCCACTCTGTGGGATTTCATTGTATATGTTATGTTATGTTGTTGTTGTTGTTGTATAGCCACATTTATTTGGGTTTGATACACTTGAGTCGAGGGTATTTGGGAAACAACTTATCTACATCTACGAAGTAATAGTAAAATCTACGTATACTATATCCTTCCAGATCCTACTTTATGGGATTTCACTGAATATATTATTTTTGTTGTATAGCCACATATGGTCAACGGTGTTCTTTTTAAACTACAAAACCTGATTTTTCTTGTAACAAATCAAGTCATTTTTATAGTATAGCATTATTACCTCTGTCCCAATTTTGTGGTACGGTTTTAAGATTATTTTTTTAAAAAAAATTGACTTTTGAAATTTGCAATCTAAAAGAAAGCTTGAAACTAATTTGTCAAATACAAATGTATTTCGCTATAAAAATATTATATACGCGCGAATACAATATATACTATTGTTATGCATGTGAATACATTGTATTCCGCTACGTTTTAAAATCAAAATGCTGCCACATTTTGTAATTAAGTAAAATCTCGCTATTTTTCATAAACATGGGCGCAAGTAATGCTATTTACGAAATCTTTTCATATATCTTTGCAGATGTATCGGACAGTGAAGACAACTGATAGATCAGCTTCTTCAGGTTAATTACTCATCTCTTAGCATAATGATTAAATTATTATCATAGGATATTAAATTCTCTAGAAAAAAAATTGATTTTAGTTTTTGTCTTTTTATTTTTATTTTGTCAAGAAGCAAATTTTTACTAAGCTGTTTAGTTTCTTTTATTTTTTTATTTTTTTTTCATTTTTAATTTGTTCTCTGAATATATTTTAGGCCAATCTGAGGTATTCGATAATATGTCATCTGGAGATACATCAGAGGACTAGATTGTTGAAACTGAAGAATATTCAAGAAAGTCTGAATTAATAGTTCAACAAGATAGAAGGAATATTCATCAATATAATGATTTTCATGGTCTTTGGAGCAACTCTTCAAGGTGAACATCTATGAAAAATTATTTCAAAAAAAAAGTGAATTTGTATTTATTTTTGGCCAAAAGGGTCTTAGTGCCAAAGCTAAACCCTAGCTAGTAAAAAAGTAATGACCCTATATGTGGAAAAATTTTGGTGTAAAGAATTTTTATAATATTTTAGTAGTATATTAATTGACGTGTTATAAATTATGGTCTACTAAAATGTTATTTATTTTATTTTCCGATTATCATATCATGTTTGTCACAAACAATTTACGATTTGTTTTTATAGTTAATTAACTTGATAGTGTAAATTGTTTTATATAACGTGTAAAACGAACTCTCTTTTTTTTTCTAATGTTATTTTTATTGTTAATGTGCTTTCTTCATATAGGTGGGTGCTACTTTTGATTCTATCAGCCCAAAAAGGATATAGTAAGAGTAAAGTAAAGAAAAAGATAGAAAAGCTATAAAATTAGAAAGTAAATTAAAAAAATATGGCTTTCTTTTCTCAAAATTTGCTTTTCTTACTTCTTGTGCATGCATGCATGATGGGAAAAAAGTTATGCTCTTCAACAGCAACAGCCTTTATTGATATGCATTAACAAATTCACTGAATATGTATAAATATTTAATTGTAAATTATGTTATTAATGTAATATTAATTTGAGATTATTATAAAAATTCATAATTTTAAATTTTGAATCTGTTTATATATATGTAGTTGAGGCAGCTCATCATGTTCAAATATATAGTTAAGGCAATTCAAAGAGAGACATGCTTGGATTAAAAATAATAATTGAGTTTTGATTCCCTATCTATGCATCATTTGACCAAGATACATTGTTTTAATTGAATCAATTATCCCTTATTTTCTGAATCAGTTCCTTCCTCCGTCCTATATAATTAGTTAATCACTTTTCATTTTATACAGTGCTTAAGAGATCATAAATAAGAAGATAATGATTTTAATTCACCCCTTAAAAAACTTATTAGAAACTTTACAAACAAATGTGAACACTTTTAAAAAGAATTAATTAAAAAAATCAATTAAAATCTTTTGATTTAATAAGGTGAACAACTAATATATAACAATTATTTTTAGTATAATGATCAACTAATATAGGATGAAGTGAGTATCAATTAGTGATCGTAATTACTTTATAAGTAACTTGATTATATAAATAATTTAAAACGTTAATCCACGAAACATTAAACCTTTTTATCAAAAAAGTGTGGACGCAGGCCGCTTTATAATGTACTACATGAAAGTGCGGTTGGTAAAAACATTTCCTCAAGTAATTATTGTTCCTCATTCGTTTCAATTTATTTTTTTAATCCGTTAAAAAAATTATTTCTTTTCAAACAGTTACTATTCAATTTTAATTTTTTATGCAATATGTTTAAGATCGTAAGATTAAAAAATGTTTTAGTATATTCTATATATTTTTAATTTAAGATCACAAAATTTAAAAAAATTTTAAAAAAAACAAATTCTATGTCAAATAAAATTAGGACAATCAAATTGAAACGAAAAAAGTATATTTTACTGAGTCCATTTGTCCTAATTATTCCTTTCATGGCTCACACTTCTCAAGTGACAGAATATTAGCAGCAGTGAACTCATCAAGTATAACAAAGACAAACACAAAGATGCCTAATTTGGAGTTCACATTGGGAAGGCCTTCACAATGAAAAGAAACAGAAAAAAAAAAGACTGAGAGATACTCCGTCTCCCTCCATTTTATATTATTTGTTCTTGTCGAACAGATACACTCTTTAAGAATATTTTAATTAAAGATAGATTAATCATGTTTTAAACTCTAAATTTAATTATTAGAATTAATTTAAGTAGGTATTTAACAAAAAGGATAGTATAAGAAAGTTTTTTTTAATAAAAGTCTCTTGATTTACTAAAATATACAAATAAAATGAAATATCTATTTTAGTAGAAGGGCTAAATAAATTGAAACAAAGGTTGTACATAGTATTATTTTATTTCCTCTAAATAGAACAATGGTATCTAATTGATTTTGTGTACTACTCCTATAGTCCTATACTCCCATTTTAGATTAGATTAGTTATTAGACATGAAAAGGTGGAAGAGATATCTTTTTCTTTTCCTTAATTTCTTTTTGACTAGTACTAGTAGTATCATGTAAAGTTGTATCTTTTCATTGGAAATTGTATGAGGCTCTTTATGTTGGAAGGAAGAGAAATGTAGGACCCCTGTTTATTTATAGTCATTCTAACTTGCTTACTACTTATTCCTCATCCTAATTTATGAGAATCGTTTAATCGAGTTTAATAAATATAGAAAGAAGGACTTGGATAAGGATACGTGTGAAAAGAGAAATAGGCTACAAAAGTAACACTATATACGGCAAAAAGTGAGTTTATTTGTGTGAGGTTTGTAACAAGAAGCGAGTTGGACTATTTGAATCGTAGATACAATAATTTGAGTGAACTATTGTGGTGAGGTACTAGAGTTAGTGTAACGACCTAGTCTGTTGTTACCTAAAAATATCTGAGATAAAGGTATACGAATCTCATTCATCATAAGGTTAGGATCAATACCTTGGTATGTGAGTGCATTAGTTGTGAATTAAGGTCGTGCTATGCTTCTATCTCAAAGTTGAGCTGAAAGTGTCTTTCCGATTTAGTTTTGGACTTGAGTCCAAACTAGGGTCAACTTCAAACGACCATATCTCTCAACCTATAATGAATCAGGTAGCCCATGACCTATCAAATTAAAGTTCTATGAGTCTTCTTTCCAACCCACCCAATTTGCTTCATTTGGAGTTCGAAGTAAAAAGTTATGCCTTTTTTACTAAGCACTTTCTGTGCTGAAGCCGTTGTGGCGGGATTGCTAGTGTGGGATGGTGACGCTGTGGCGGGACAGACGGAATTTAAAGTTGGAAAAAACCCCAAAATGGTTTATTTCATTCCCACTTTGTTCTTAAAAGACCAGAAGCGACCTGTGGCGATTTTCTACTGGTTTCCACTTCAATTTGTGCTAAAGGTAAGTAATTTACTCCCTAAACTTGTAATTCGATTCCTAAAACCCGCAATTATTGGTGGGTGATGATCAAGGAGGGGTTTTGGCTTGAAACTAATGGTAGAAAAACCCTAGTTTGGGTGGAAAAATCATCAGTTTAGCCTAGGATTTGGGATTTGCATATAATCTGGAAATATTTAGGCCATTTGTGATTGATTTTGTATAATACTATTATTTTAGATCAAAAACAAGCTAAAATTTCACTAAAGGAGTCAAAGTTCGCTATCAGACTTCTGCAACAATTGCTTGGGCCCAGGTAGGCTAGGTTTCTCAATCGAGTAGTTATAAATTTGTTCCCATTGCATAATATATCGTAGATTGACGGGAGATTTCATATTTAATTAGGCTTTCGGGCACGGAGTTTGGATGGCTAATTGTGTTGTTATTGTTGTTTATGGTAAGAATGTACTATGTGGGTTATGATTATGCTGTGAGTAGTGATGATAGTCTAGTTCTTGATTGTTAACCTTAATATTTCTTATTGATATGGTTGATGGTCCTTGTAAAGTTACTGTGTAAATGTGGTAATCTTCGATCGATCATAAAGGGTTTTCTTTCTTCTATCTCTCTTAATCTCCAAGTCCATCACCAAACGCTTATGTTGAGTGGTAATATTTTCACTCAGAATAACCTTGCAATCCTTACAAATGCCTTTATCACCCTTCTAGAGGAGTAAGTAGTCAATCTGAGTCCTAGCTACCATGTTATTAAAGGTGACCAATTGATTATCCTTCTTCAAAATACGAATTAGCAATAACCAACTTAAAAGTTTTGGAAAACTCCAAGAGAGAAACTCCGCCGCTATTTCTTTCCCCTAAATCAAAGCCTTCATGGACATCATTAAAATCTTAGAAGTTGTATTGATATGACCATTGAAATCTCCACCAATGAAAATCTTTTCGGTACTAGTTATACCTCTTACTACTTCATCCAAATCCTCCCACAAGAGCCTTTTGACTTCCTCATTCAGACCCACATAGGGTGCATATGCACTAACAATGTTCACAAAAAGTCTGCCTATAACTAGCTTAATAAATCATCTTATCACTAATCCTCTTTACCTCTACCACACACTCTTTAAGGTCCGCGTCGACTAGAATACGTATGCCATTCCTATCCCTTGAGACTCTTGAGTACCATAATTTAAATCTGTCTACATCCTGAGCTTTGGAACCTACCTATCTAGTCTCCTGAACACATGCTATATTAATCTTTCTCCTCTTAAGACTCTTCACTAGCTCTATGGACTATCGTGTAAGCGACCCTATGTTCCACGATCCTACTCTCAACTTAAGAAAACTCATTTCCTTCTTACCACTACTTTCCCTCGCCTTCACCCCCAATTGAGGACATAATCCTAGTCACCCATTAGTAACCAAAGCCACTAAAATGATATGAAATACAAAGTGAAAAAAAACATGATAACAAATAAATTAAGAGAATACAAGCAAGGAGATAATAATTAAAAATATAGAATGTATAATAAAGAGACAACACATACTAGCTACTATGCAAATCAACACCCGTAAACACTAAGTGAAGAAGGAAAGTGAATAACAATGACTAAAACACTAAAGGTAGAACTAGTAAAGAAGAACAGTAATCAAACTTCAAATAATTAGTTGAGGAGAGGAAAGAAAGAACCTGCCCGGATATATTCAATCGCCAAAAATATCTCATCGAAAATCACTAGATCTAGGTCCGATCTAAATAGATCTAGAGGTATTTCACCAGAAAATTAAAAAAAAAAAAGAAGATGAAGAAAAGAAGAAAGAGAATTTCGTTAGAAAAGGATCAAGTTGTTCGCCGGATAGCTAGTGAACTTCTGTCATGACCCAACCCCGTAGGTCGTAACTAGTGTCTGAACTGGACAATCGATTCATTAGATCCATAAACACTGCTGGAGCATTGATCAGCCCAGAAGACATCACCCTAAACTCATAATGCCCTTATCGAGTCTTGAACGCAGTTTTTAAAATATCTACTTCCTTTACCCATACCTGATGATAGCCTAACCGTAGGTCTATCTTTGAGAAATACTTAGCACCTTGCAACTAGTCAAATAAATCATCAATCCTTGGGAGAGGATATCTATTCTTTATTGTCACTTTGTTCAACTGCCTATAATCAATACACATTCGCAACGATCCATCTTTCTTTCTCACGAACAATATCGGTGCCCCCCCAAGGTAATGTGATGGGCATAATGAAGCCGTTTTCTAATAAGTCTCTCTGCTGCTCCTTTAATTCCTTCAATTCTGTAGGTGTCATTCTATAAGGTGGAATAGATATGTGCTGAGTATCTGGCAACACATCTATAGTGAACTTTATCTCCCGCTCAGGAGGAAGACATGGAAGTTCATCTGGGAATACATCTGGAAATTCATTAGCTATCGGAACTGACTGAAGAGTCGGTACTTCTATTTCAAGTCATGCACACGAATTAGATAATAAATATAACCCTTTCTAATCATCTTTCTTGCCTTGAGGTATGAAATAAACTTACCCCTCGGCGATGCTGTATTGCCCATCCATTCTATGATTAGCTCTTTTAAGAACTAAAATCGAACTACTTTTTCTCTACAATTAACATTAGCATAACAAGAAGCTAACCAATTCATGCCCACAATAACATCAAATTTCGTCATATCTAACTCTATCAAATTTGCCTTGGTGTGACTACTATATATAATCACCGAACAATCTTTATATACTTGCTTGGCTATAACAGAATCTCCTACAGGTGTAGCTATCTCAAATGGTTCTATAAATTCAGGTTTTATTTCAATTCTATTAGCAACAAAGAGAGCTATATATGATAAGGTAGAGCCTGGATCTATCAATGCATATACATCTCGAGAGAAAATCGATAATATACTTGTAACCACATTTGGTGACGCTTCTTGGTCTTGTCTACTAGCCATGGCATATACGCGGTTTGAAGGACCGCTAAAACTAGAAGCTCCACCATGGCCTCTACCACGGCCTGCTAGTTTCCAAATATCCTACCCCATAGGACGCATAGCCACAGAAGAAGATAGACCAACAACTGACCTAGTAGGCTGAGCTGCACCACCTGGATTACCCCCGAATGGACACTTCCATATAATATGGCCTTGACGTCTGCAAGTAAAGAAAGTACCTGTAACAAAAAGATATTCCCCAAAATGGGGCCTACCACAATGAGAACACTGAGGCAAAGGTGGCCTCGATTGGTGCAAACCCCTATTCATCGGTGAACCTGAAACTTAGAGCTTTGACCGGCTCCTAAATACCCTGTACTATCGAATCTCCTACCTGTGAACTATGAGGGTGAACTTCGGGCTGGCTGAGAAGGATATCTACTATACTACTGAGGCTGTCCGCCTTAAAACTCACCCGAATAACCAGCTGATCTAGCTCTCTTATGTTGTCCTTTGTCATGATATTTATTGGGTTGATGCCCTCTTTGCCAATCCTCTACCCCCTGTGCATATGCTTATATCCTAGCAATATCCATACCTGGCTGAGAAGCCATTGCTATACAACTATCAATCAGATAAATATTCTGCCCCATCACATAACGATGCACTCTATCAGCCAAATCAACTATAATAGTGGACACACGTCTCGCCAAAGAATCAAACTCAAGGCTATAATCTCGAACACTCTTGTCATTCTGTCTCAAATGTAAGAATCTACCAACTCTGGCTCGTCTCATCTCCAAAAGTAGAAAGTGGACAAGGAAGGCCTCCACAAACTCATCCCATACTGCTGGAGGAGCACCCTCACCCCTAGACAACTCCGAGGATTCATACTAACGGCTATGTCACACAGCCTATATAAAGCCAATTCAACAGACTCAGTCTCAAAAGCCCTGATTATCCTCAACGTATGCTGCATCTGTCGGATAAATTTTTGTGGGTCATCCGCAGGCCTCGACCCATAAAACTCTAGGTTACCAGTCAAGAAGTCACGAACCCTTAAACTATCATGTCTATCTGCTTAATCTACTCCTAGCCCATGCTTGCGATCCTGCCCTGCCATTAATCTGGTCAGTAACTAAACTGTATCTCTCATGGCCCTATCCTCCGCCCTTGGCTGGGGAGCTGGAGGCTCAGGTACTGGGCCCTCAGGAGTTGGCGGTGGTGCCGCCCCCTGATCTGCGGTTGTTGCTGCTTTAAGCTCCACTAGAGGTGGTGGACTAGAAGAGATCACTGAGTGAAGTATAATCTCGGGCATGGACTGGCCACGAGCGCTAGTAACTCTCTGAGTGTGACTAGTCTCTCCTGCTACTGATTTGCCCTTCTAGGTAGCTGTCGCTTTTTTTGGAGGCATAGCTGTGAACATAACAATCTGTTAGGGGGGATTATCCTGATAATATAAATCTATTGCACGATTTAGAATAAGAAGGAAAGATAACATCCTAAATGTCCTATATCTTCTTGTTTATAGATGTGGTGCGCAACACACCGATAAACAAGACTCTATTAGACACAATCTGTAGACACTCCAAGGATGAAAAACTCTGGTACCATTTTTGTCACGATCCAACCCCATAGGCCGTGACTAGTGACCGAACTGGACACTCGAGTACACACCTATTATCTATAATCAATCCACAACTAAACATGATATGGAACTTATACGGACGGAGTAGTATATGGAACTTTTTGATTTTCGTATATCTATAGTATATAAACAACCCCGGACCCTGCGCATAGCGGGAGTTTAAGTGCACCGGGCTGCCCTTTATAGTATATCAACAACAACAACTACAATCAATCCCCCGATATTTCAGCCCACAAAACAGTTCATAACACCCACGAAACAGCTCCGAAAATATCATTGCAAATCATCCACAAATATTATACCAAACATCTCCAAGATATCGTCACAAAACAAACACGAAAATCATCTAAAACAACCCCAAATATTATCACAAAATAGTCTGGTATACGCTTTGTATACAATATCTTCATACATTTTATTCTTCCAAATTCAAGAACAACAACTCATCAACAATATCATCAATTATTATACATCATAACTCAGCTAATTCCATCCATTTAATCCACCTAAAATAGCCCCTTAATCCATAAATCTCAACAAAATAACAAACGAGTTTATAACGGTATTTTCTCCGTTCTAATCCGTTAAAATTCTAAATAAACATGTTAACAATGAAAAAGGAACTTTAATATTACCTTAAGTATGCCTTAACCACATTAACACTCCTTCTTGGCTGATTTTTAGCTCAAATTGAAGGCAATGCGACATACAACACTTTTTCCTTCATGAGCTTCAGAGCTCAAATTTTGTCAAAATTGTTGTTTCTCTCTAAGATTCTCCTCTCTCTCCTAAAATTCATGGATGTTTTGGTTTGAAAAATAAAGGAGAAAGCTGAAAAATTTTCTTAAATGGCGTGGGTATTGGGCCTGACCCGACTTGGAATCGGGTTAGGCCAAATCCATTGTTCAGCTCGACCTTTCTGCCTTAAAACGTCCATATCTCTTTATTCCGATGTCACATCCAGACCCACAACCTATGGTTGAAAAGTTATTTCAATTATATACAACTTTTATTTTGAGAGTTTTCCCAAATGCTAAACGGGTTATGGCCTCTCGAAGTCAGATCACTCGAAAACATAACTTAAAAATATATTTTTTTTGGATGAATTCCACTTTGATTACAAACAAGTCATGCCATTTTAAAATTTGAAATTAAAAATACTTGAATTTATGTCCATTAGCTCACGAATAATCAAATGTATAAAAATACGGAATATAACAACTTCGCTGGAGTAATGTAGCATCTCAAGTTTTCAGTAGCAGCTCCAATAACTATAATTGAAATTAAATAAAATAAATTGATAAAAATCTTGTTTTATTAAAAAAAAAATAAGAATAATTATTGATAAATTGAATTAAAATTGCAAAAATGTATTTTGAACTATTTAATGAATAAAATACTTAAAAGTATTAACTTTGAAAATATTAGGCCAATTTTTTTTATCAACAAAACTCTTTATGACGATTATCATATAACATTATCATTATTCATGATTTTTAGATGTAATTGACGTGATATCATGAATTGAACTTAAAGTTTATGTTTATGTCACGACCCAACCTGTAGGTCGTGACTGGTGTCCGAATTAGTCACCCATATACACGTACGCTATTATAATCGATCAACACCCATATGACGTGAAATTTATACGGACAGGGCATCATCTCAAAACTGTCACAATTGTCAAAAGATAAGATAGCATATTGCGTAAGCCGACAAGGCTATTACTACGAATGGAAACGTTCCAAAACATAAGTCAAACCAATACAACCGGACAACATCTATATAAAACCCACACATGTGTCTACAGACCTCTAAGAGTATATTAATAATAACATATGATGCGACAGGGCCCCGTCGTACCCCTAAATAAACAATATATACATCAATAGATTGGTACCAAAAGCCTATACTCCAGAACGATGGAGCACTCCAAATCAGCTGAGTGAAAATCCTAAGCTGTCAGATCCCCGAAATGATTATTTATACCTGCGGGCATGAAATGCAACCCCCCAGAAGAGAGGGGGTCAGTACGAAATATGTACCGAGTATATAGAGCATAAAATACCGTAAAGGAGATCACATCTGAAATAAAGATTCAGGAGCCAAGTATCATAATCAATAAATCACTGTACCTGTGTCTTATGAAATGAAGACATGCATATCATCATCATATATCGTATCTGGCCCGTTATGGGACTCGGTGTCACAATTATATCAATATATCATCATATGTATATATATACCATACCCGGCCCTTTAGCAAGGGATTTGGTGAATAGATTAATGTACACTAATACCGTACCCAACCCATTATGGGACTCGGTGCCATAATTATATCGTCATAACATCATATTATCATATCACGTATTCGGCCCTCTAGTAAGGAACTCGATGAATAATATAGTGGAATCCATACATGATAACATATCCAGCCTATCGTAGAACTCAGTGAATAATACTATAACAATATATACAAATAGGGTATCATTAGCAACCTTGTGTAATTTGATCATTATCGGAGACTTAATGGAATAAGCAAAACAGTCCATCATTTGAAAACCAAGACAATAGACATTCCGAGTACTCTTCCATTGTCATTCCGACAACTCCGTTGGATTCAGGAGATGGTTTTTGATCTAGAAGAAGTGTTGGTTGAATTTTTAGAGGTCCCGAGTCCATTTTGGTATTTTAAAGTCCTAAATTAGTTTAGTTGCGACTTTTTGAGTTTTGGGCTAACGAAATCTCGAATTCAAATTCTGATGGTTCCATCAGCTCCGGAATGACCAAATTAGGCTAGTAGCACTGTTGAAATAACTATCGAGTCAATCGATACGAGTTTGGGGCTATTTGGCGCTTTTGACTTTGAAACTTAGCCTATAGTTGACTTTGGTCAACATTCTTGGAAAATGCGCTCGAATAAAAATTCTGACAGCGCGGTTAGTTCCGGAATATTGATTTTAGTCTAGAACGACCCTTCGTTCGCCTTTTGAGACTTTCGGACTAATATCGAGGCCCGCTGTGAAATATGACTTAAAATGACTCTTGGATGTGGAACCTACTTTTTATTATAATAACCTCGTATGAGAATTCTGAATGCGCCATTGAGTCCGAAATATCGAATTTAGTAGGGTAGCATATCTGGTTTATTTTTATCGGATTCCGAACGAATTCCAAGGGTCCATTCGGAGACTTTAAATAATGGAAAACCAGAAAAATCTGGTGCAATAGTGCATATTTTGCACCAGATTTTCAGATTTTTCTCCTCAACTTTGAACCCTCATTTCTTGAGTTCTAGAGCTCCAAATTGGGTGATTCAAAAGGCAAAATTGTGAGGTTTTTCGTGTAGAACGCATTGGAGAGATTGAAAACTGATTTGGAGCATTCGATTCAGGTAAAAATCGTGATTTTATTTGCAGCAGTATCCATTTTTCGGAATGGATTTTTGAAGAACTTTGACAAGTTATTTCTTGACCAATATAAATCCGATTTGGGTGATTCCAGAGGCTATCTTGCGTGGAAATTTAAGGAGAACATTTTGGAAGTACAGAATCTGTTTTTGGCACGTCGTTCGAGGTAATAAATTGATTTTTACCTACAGATTTAGTGATTTTCGGAATGAAATTTTATTGAATTTTGAAAGAGTGTATCTTGGTCAATATAACTTCGTTTTGAGTAATTCTTGAGGCTAGATTGTGGGGTTTTTCGCAAGGATCATCATAGTGTAATTTGTTTGGGTTGAAAGAGTCTCGTATTTCCAGAATCTACTGATTTCGATGCTGCCATTTTTGATCCTTTAGTCCAAATTTATGAGTTTTGGTTGTTTGATCGTCTTGCGTAATTTTCCACCCCGAATTATATTATAAATCTGATTTTTGAGCTTGGAGTGACGTTTAGAACCTGTTTTGGGGGTCAAATCCGGAATTTCGTATGTGGGTCCCACAATTCCCGTTTTCGACCCAAAAATTGGTCCATTTCCAAAAATTATGAAATTAGTGTCGAAACGACCGTATCGATGTTGTGGTTCTATTTTTGACAGCTTGGCAGCGTTCCGAGGCCGTTCAAAAGGGAAAAGCTCCAGCACAGTGATTTGGAGCCCGCGTGTTTGGCCTACAGGTAGGCTACGGTTTACCTTTCTTTAGATTGAGTTGGAATGTGTGAAAGCATGTTGAAATAGTTGGGATTTTGGTTGGGTAGTTTAATTGTATATCTCAGGTGTTAGAAATCATGTTTTAGGCTTGTTATCGGGTTTTTCGGGTATTTAGAAGCAGATGTATCTTGTCGTTATTTGTTAGTATTATAAGGAGAGTTGAATGAGCATGTTGTTGATACTGTGGAGTATGTTGGCCTTAGTATAGGTGTTAGAAATCATGCTTTAGGCTTGTTATTAGGTTTTTCAGGTATTTAGAAGCATGTGTATCTTATCGTTATTTGTTAGTATTATAAGGAGAGTTGAATGAGCATGTTGTTGATACTGTGGAGTATGTTGGCCTTAGTATAGGTGTTAGAAATCATGCTTTAGGCTTGTTATTAGGTTTTTCAGGTATTTAGAAGCATGTGTATCTTATTGTTATTTGTTAGTATTATAAGGAGAGTTGAATGAGCATGTTGTTGATATTGTGGAGTATGTTGGCCTTAGTATAGGATGTAAACTTGCTTTATATGCCCGGCGTCGCTCCGGTGGACTTAGATCCCTGTAGAATGGTGTAGCGGGCTAGTGCCTAGTAGTTGGCCTTAGCTAGGCGATACCCTTGCTCTTAATAACACTCCCACCCATAACTCGATATAGTCATAACTTTTGAGATGCGTTGGCAATACTAGAATTCATGATCGTTTGGCTTCGGCTCCGGTTCAAGTTTTGGCGGCATATCAGTTGACACATTGTGGAGGAAATTCTCGGTACTGTTATTGATTAGTTGGAAAGGATATATTCTAAACCATGGGATAAATTATCTATGAGCATCCGGGTACCCAGTCCCGGCCTCCGTTCTGAATTATCGGGGAGCATCCGGGTACTCAGTCCCGGCCTCCGCCGACTTGCTAGTATGACGAGCATCCGGGTATCTAGTCCTGGCCTCGATCATACCGATGTATTACGGCGAGCATCCGGGTATACAGTCCCGGCCTCGACCGCACCGATGTATTACGGCGAGCATCCGGGTATCCAGTCCCGCACTTATGTATTATGGCAAGCATCCGGGTACCCAGTCCCGGCCTTGGCCACTTTGAATATTCGGGCGAGCATCTGGGTCCCAGTCCCGGCCTCGACCCCTAAGTCACCCCTAGATCGATTGACTCTTGGAGATTCTGGGTTTTGGAAATGATACAGTACTTCGGTTCCTGACATCGCATATTCTTGGTTCCTAGCCTTGGTAGTTGTAGCTATTCTGTGTACTCGGCGAACTTATGGGGGTTCGTTCGGGTTTTTATTTAACTTGCGTACGAGTGTCCCGGCTGGGCTTATGGGGGCCCAGTTGGGTATAGTTAGCTGTAGCTCTCGTAGATAGTACTCTTTTCACTTTAGATGTTTATGTTGATTCCTATTTAGGCTTATTCCTCTTTTTTATATTGTTTTCACCTTTTCTGCTCAGTCGGCCTATGATGCCTACTAGGTACCTATTGTCTTGGTACTCATACTACACTATGCATCTACTTTCGTGATGCAGGACCGAGCACCAGCTACTGTCACGAATAGATCGATCTTGTTGTAGTCAGATTCGGAGACTAGGGTGATAACTTGGCGTTTTTGGATCACTTCTGTCTCCTTCAGAATGGATGGTCCGTCTTTTGCCTTCTGAGACTAGCCAGTTGTTTTATATCTTTTTGGTCCACTTTCGGGACATGTACTCATATTTTATTTTGTAGCAGCTTTGTACTTGTGACTTCCAGGTTCTGGGAGGGATCTTTAGTTGTTTAAAACATGTTTTGGTTTACTTCCGCTTATTCATTCTGTTTACTTTTATAATTCAATGCTCTTATATAGTTTTTGCCTTCAAACACATTACTTGAAGTTCTGGGTTGACGGGTTGGCTTACTTACTAAAGGGTTATAGTAGGTGCCATCATGACCTGATGAAAAGTGGGTCGTGACACTGTGTCTTATGAAATGAAGACATGCATATCATCATCATATATCGTATCTGGCCCGTTATGGGACTCGGTGTCACAATTATATCAATATATCATCATATGTATATATATATCATACCCGGCCCTTTAGCAAGGGATTTGGTGAATAGATTAATGTACACTAATACCGTACCCAACCCATTATGGGACTCGGTGCCATAATTATATCGTCATAACATCATATTATCATATCACGTATTCGGCCCTCTAGTAAGGAACTCGATGAATAATATAGTGGAATCCATACATGATAACATATCCAGCCTATCGTAGAACTCAGTGAATAATACTATAACAATATATACAAATAGGGTATCATTAGCAACCTTGTGTAATTTGATCATTATCGGAGACTTAATGGAATAAGCAAAACAGTCCATCATTTGAAAACCAAGACAATAGACATTCCGAGTACTCTTCCATTGTCATTATGAATCACACCAATTATGGATTATACTAAAATATAAATTATACCACAACATGAGTTATACCAACTAGGATGACTGGATTCATACATATGAGTCAATACATAACAATATAAATTCTGAAAATCAAGAACATTAGCCATCCGAGTGTATCTACGAATAAGAGTTTCTTTGAAATTTAAGCATACGCCATCCGTTCGTTTCATATGGATCATGCCAAAAGAAGAAAATGTTAACTTTACATACCTTTAGCGTTTATACGTATATGATGTCCAACATTATCTCAATCTATATTAAAACGTTAAGCACTATGATTAAGCTATGGACAAGAATAAAATATACTCTATCGTTAGTAGGTTATTTCTATAAAAAAAAAATTGGACAGCACCTTCCCTATACCGCTCACTTTTCTTACTTTCAAACCAGCAATATAATTATCAAGCAACATCAACAATCCAAAATATTGACATAAAATAAGATTTATTATTGATAATAAGCCTAAAATGTTTCCACCCGACTCATGTTACCAAATCAGTAAATTCGCAAAGCCGAGTACCTCAAGTTGTATCTAAATTTTGAAAATGAAAACGGGAAAATTGGACTTTATGACCTTAATGAAACTTTTAGATATCTGTCTTAAGTTTCTAATGAAAAAGAAATCAACTCAAAACTCATTTTTTACAAAGAGATATCATTAAAACACTAACAGCTATACATGAGGGATTTTTCAATTCAGAATCTGGACAGAATTTGTCTTATGATTCATCCTCTATTTTCGACATAATAACAGCAGATATAGACTACAACGTAAACATAAGAGTTGTAGGTACGTGTATTAGCTTTTCAAAACATATTTAATATTTAAAATCAAAGGTCCACACAATGAGATATTCCAGAATTACCACCACCTACACAATCGCAAAAACGGATTTGAACACTCACAATCTTCATACACCTTATTCCTCCAAATTCAAGAACAACAACTAATCAACAACATCAAAACAATATCAAACATGTTGTAAAATAGACTAGATTAATAATTTAAGAAGGAAAAAATAATAACAAGAGAGATAATGAGGGAAAGAGGAAAAGAGAGGAGTAGTGCGTATTTTTCTGTATGTATTCACTCGTTCATTTGCACAGAATGTGCATATTATATAGGCATTACAAGGAGTCAATTTTCTTGCCTAACTTGCCCAACTATCCAAGTGGGCGGGTACCACTTGGATAGATACATCCATACATAACACTCCCCCTTGGATGTCCATGTGTAATGTGCCTCCATAGATGTTGTGTCTCGTTGAAACCTTACTAGTAAAAACCCATTGAAAAAAAATCTAGCGAAGGAAAAAGAGTACACATAACTGGTAATACGCCTTAAATGCTGCCTCATTAAAAACCTTACCAGGAAAACCCACTGGGACAAAACCTTGGTTAAGGAAAAAAGAGTGCAGTGCGTATTTACTCCCCCTGATGAAAGCTTCATTTGATATTTTGGAGATGGCGCATTCCAACCTTATACCTTAGCTTCTCAAAAGTTGATATTGGTAATGCCTTTGTGAATAAATCTGCAAGATTATCACTTGAACGAACTTGTTGTACATCAATTTCACCATTCTTCTGAAGATCATGTGTGAAGAATAATTTTGGTGAAATGTGTTTCGTTCTGTCTCCTTTTATGAAGTCACCTTTCAATTGAGCTATGCACGCGGCATTGTCTTCGAATATAATTGTGGGTATTTTAATATTATTTATTAGACCACATCTTTCTTTGATGAACTGTATCAGCGATCTCAATCACACACATTCTCTACTTGCTTCATGAATTGCTATTATTTCAGCATGATTTGAAGAAGTAGCAACAATGGACTGTTTTGTAGATCGCCATGATATAGCAGTCCCTCCATGTGTAAACAGATAACTTGTCTGAGATCGAGCTTTATGTGGGTCTGATAAATAACCTGCATCTGCATAACCAATAAGGTCTGCGCAACCTTTGTTAGTATAAAACAAACCTATATCAATGGTACCCTTTAGGTATCGCAAAATATACTTAATACTGTTCCAATGTCTTCGCGTTGGAGATGAACTATACCTTACTAGCAAATTAACAGAAAATGTTATATCAGGCCTGGTTGCATTAGCAAGATACATAAGTGCACCAATATCATTGAGATATGGTACTTCGGGACCAAGAAGTTCTTCATTCTCTTCTTGAGGTCGAAATGGATCTTTATCCACTTCAAGTGATCGAACAACCATTCGAGTACTTAATGAATGTGCTTTGTCTATGTAAAATCGTTTTAAGATTTTTCTCAATGTAGGGTGATTGGTGGACAAAGACCCCGTCTGCTAAATGTTTAATTTGCGGACTCAGACAAAGTTTTGTCTTTCCAAGATCTTTCATCTCAATTTTTTTTTAGTTATTCAATTGCCTTTTGTACCTCTTCAGGGGTTCCAATGAGATTTATGTCATCAACATAAACGGCGAGTATAATAAACTCTGATTCTGTTTTCTTAATAAAAACACATGGACAAATAACATCATTAATATAACCTTCATTTATTAAGTACTCACTTAGGCGATTATACCACATACGCCCTAATTGTTTCAGACCATATAATGATCTTTGCAGTTTTATTGAGTATATCTCCCGAGACTTATTACATGCTTCAGGCAATTTTAATCCATCTAGAATTTTCATGTAAATTTCATTATCAAGTGAACCATAAAGGTAAGCTGTAACTGCATCCATTAGATGTATTTCAAGATTTTTATGTACAGCTAAACTGATGAGATATCGAAATGTTATTCCATCCATAACCGGTGAATATGTTTCTTCATAGTTGACTCTGGGTCTTTGAGAGAATCCTTGTGCAACAAGGCGTGCCTTATATCTTACAATTTCATTTCTCTCATTTCGTTTTCTAACAAAAACCCATTTATAACCAACTGGTTTTACACCTTCAGGGGTTTGGACTACATGTCCAAAAACCTCACGTTTAGCAAGTGAGTCTAATTCTGATTGAATTGCCTTTTGCCATTCTAGCCAATCACATCTACGTCGACAATCTTTGACGGATTTAGGTTCAAGACTTTCACTATCTTGCATGAGGTTAATTGCAACATTATATGCAAAAATATTATCCATCATAATTTTTGATCGATCTAAATTTATCTCATCACCGGTAGAACTTATTGAAAGTTCTTCATTCACTTGAGTCTCGGGTTCACTGATTTCTTCAGGAATATTAGGATTACTCAAACCTTGACCTTCTTCAGAAAGTTCGTGTGTAGTATCATCTTTATTATTTGTTACGCTTCTTTTTCTAGGATTT
The DNA here is from genome assembly GCF_947179165.1 of Solanum dulcamara. Classification (NCBI taxonomy): domain Eukaryota; kingdom Viridiplantae; phylum Streptophyta; class Magnoliopsida; order Solanales; family Solanaceae; genus Solanum; species Solanum dulcamara. The sequence continues at coordinate 71,812,506 of NC_077241.1, read as the reverse complement.
TTATCTTTTGAACCCAACGGTCTACCACGCTTCTGGCGTGTTTGGGATTCAGAAGCTATGATACTTGTAGATGGTCCTTTTGGGACATCAATTCGGATAGGTACATTCACTGCAGGGATATGTGACTTAGTTATCCGTTTCAAATCAGTAAATGCATCTGACATTTGATTTGCTATTTTCTGTAAGTGGATGATCTTCTGGACCTCCTGCTCACATGTGCGGGTGCGTGGATCAAAATGTGATAGTGATGAAACTTTCCACGCAATTTCTTTTTCTTTTTCGGGTTCTTTTTTCTCTCCCCCTAATGGCGGGAAAATTGTTTCATCAAACCGACAATCTGCAAATCGAGCAGTGAATAAATCTCCAGTCCACGGTTCAAGGTATCGAATTATGGAGGGTGAGTCAAACCCAACATATATGCCCAACCTTCGTTGAGGGCCCATTTTTGTACGTTGTGGTGGTGCTACAGGCACGTATACTGCACAACCAAAAATTCTTAAATGGGCTATATTTGGTTCATGACCAAATACTAATTGTGATGGAGAGTATTTATTATAATGTGTCGGTCTTAGACGTACAAGTGCTGCATCATGTAAAATAGCATGACCCCAAACAGTAATTGGCAATTTTGTTTTCATTACTAGAGGTCTTGCTATCAATTGTAAGCGCTTTATAAATGACTCTGCAAGGCCATTTTGAGTATGAATATGAGCAACAGGATGTTCAATTTTTATCCCAATTGATAAGCAATAATCATTAAATGCTTGGGATGTAAATTCTCCAGCATTATCAAGGCGAATGGCCTTAATTGGATAATCTGGTAATTGCGCTCTCAATCTTATTATTTGTGCTAACAACTTCGCAAACGCCAGGTTGCGAGATGATAACAGGCACACATGAGACCATCTAGATGATGCATCTATTAGGACCATAAAATATCTAAACAATCCACTTGATGGATGAATAGGTCCACATATATCTCCATGTATATGCTCTAAAAATCCAAGAGATTCGATGCCAACCTTCAGGGTCGATGGCCTGGCAATTAATTTGCCTTGATAACAAGCAGCACATGAAAATTCATCATTCGTAAGAATCTTCTGGTTCTTTAACGGATGTCCAGTTGAATTTTCAAGAATTTGTCTCATCATTATTGATCCAGGATGACCTATTCAATCATGCCATAGCACAAATGTATTTGGATCAGTAAACTTCTGGTTTACGATCATATTTGCTTCAATTGCACTAATTTTTGCATAATATAGGCCAGATGACAAAGTTGGTAATTTTTTCAAAATATATTTCTGGCCTGAGACACTCTTGGTTATACCAAAATATTCAATATTTATTTCATTTAATGTCTCAACATGATATCCATTTCTGCGGATATCTTTAAAACTTAACAAGTTTCTTGGGGATTTAGAAGAAAATAGTGCATCTTCTATAACAATTTTTGTCCCTTTAGGCAGAATTATAGTAGCTCTTCCGGAGCCTTCAATCATTTTGGACTTGCCAGATATCGTAGTAACATTAGCTTTTCTTCTAAGCAAGTTGGAAAAATATTTCTCGTCTTTAAAAATAGCATGAGTTGTTCCACTATCAATTACACAAATATCTTCTTGATTTATCATTGATCCAAATAAGATTTGAGGCATTTTCATATTTTCTTCACAAAGAAAGAAAGTAAATATTATAATTAATACATAATTTATTATATAAAATTTTATTTTATTACATGGATCTAGAAAAATATAAACATAATATTTAATACATACAACAACAAAGATAATTGTTTAAATATTATCGGGCTTATCAACATTCATATTTACTTCTGGAAAAATTAAAGAAATCAGCTACATCTAGATGCATGGGCTCAATATTGTCCTCAGAGATAAAATTTGTCTCTGGATTATTTTCTGCCCTCTTTAACGATGCCTGATATAGCTGAACCAAGCGTTTTGATGACCGGCAAATTCGCGACCAGTGCCCCACACCTCCACATCTATGACATATTATTTCTGAATTATTCTTCGGTAAAGCTTCTAGCTTTTTACCCTGCCTTTTATATTGCTGATTATTTCTCGGTGTCAGCCGAGCATCATGATTAAAATTTCTTCTTTGACTACGACCACGACCACGACTGGGGCCATGGCCTCTTTCTCGTTGGTTAGAATTTGCCTGATTCACTTCAGGGAGTGGCAAATAACCAACTGGCCGACTATCATGATTTTCATTAATAGTTCATTATGTCTTTCAGCAATAAGAAGGTGAGAAAATAATTCAGAATATTTTTTAAAGCCTTTTTCGCGATATTGCTGCTGCAGGAACATATTCGCGGGTGGAAATGTGGAATATGTTTTTTTCAACTTTATCTTATTCCGTGATTTCATCTCCGCATAAAATTAACTGAGCTATAATTCTAAATAAAGCAGAATTATATTCAGTTATATTTTTAAATTCCATCAGTCTCAGATTTAACCAGTCATAACGTGCTTGTAGAAGCATGACCAACTTCAGGTGGTCATACCTTTCTTTTAAATTTTTCCACAATTTCAAGGGATCTTTTAATGTAAGATATTGTAATTTAAGACCCTCGTCAAGATGGTGGCGGAGGAAAATCATAGCTTTTGCACGTTTTGACTAGATGCCGTGTTATCATCTTTGATGGTGTTTGCCAGATCCATCGATTCAAGATGAATTTCGGCATTTAGTGCCCATGAGGAGTAATCTTTTCGAGAGATATCCAAAGCAACAAATTCAATTTTGGAAATATTTGCCATTTTATAAAAATAAAATTAAATAAAACTCTTACCACTTTTGTTACCTTAAAAATTAGCCGGAGCCTCGTGCTGATAACGTGTTGTAAAATAGACTAGATTAATAATTTAAGAAGGAAAAAATAATAACAAGAGAGATAATGAGGGAAAGAGGAAAAGAGAAGAGTTGTGCGTGTTTTTCTGTATGTATTCACTCATTCATTTGCACAGAATGTGCATATTATATAGGCATTACAAGGAGTCAATTTTCTTGCCTAACTTGCCCAACTATCCAAGTGGGTGGGTACCACTTGGATAGTTACATCCATACATAACAAAACATTATTATACATCATCACTAAGCAAATTTCATCCATTTAAGCTACATAAAACAACCCTTTAACCCATAAATCTCAACAAATCATCAAATAAGTTTATAACGCTGTTTTCTCCGTTCTAATCCGTTAAAACTCTAACTAAACTTGTTAACAATGAAAAAAAGACTTTAATACTACCTTAAATGTGCAACAAACACATTAAATCTTCTCCTTATTGGTTGATTTTTAGCTCAAATTGAAGGCAACACGACGTACAACACTTTTCTCTTCAAGAGCTTTGAGATTCAGGGCCTTAATTGTGGTACATGTTGGTGTTTCTCTCTAGGTTTCTCTTCTCTTACTCTCTCTGGAAATTTCCAGATATGTCTTGGTCTAAAATATGAAGGAAGAGATAAAAAACTTAGATTTAATTTTGTGGGCATTGGGCTTGACTCGAGTTAGAATTGGGTTGGGCCGAATCCACTATTTAGTTTGGACTGTCAGACTTAAAACATCTATATCTTATTATTTCGGTATCACATTTCGTCCAATGACCTATGATTGAAAAGATATTTCAATTATCTACAATTTTTATTTTGAGAGTTTTCTCAAATTTCCAAATTCTAAAGAGGTTATGGCCTCCCGAAGTTAGCTTACCCGAAAACGTGACTTTAATGAAAAAAAATATTGGATGACTTCTACTTTGATTTGGCTCAAGGGTCTTTCTTGAGATGTATTTTAATTCACATAAATTATCCATATAACTTGACATCTACAACAAATCATGTTATTTTAAAATTCAAAATTAAAAGTCATTGAATTTATAACCGTTAGCTTACGAATAATCCAAGATACAAAAATACGGACTGTAACAGTTTACATATGGTATCAGAGCCTAAATATTCGAATAATTAATTTTCATAAATAAATTATATATATTACTAGATATTGAAGTCAATGCTAGCACGAGTCTAATATATGTTATTTATTTCGTATTAATTTGTGTAACAAAAATGAAATTGGCGAGTCATTTTTTTTAATGTTTTTTAGAAATATTTGAATTTATTAATTATTTTGATTTATAATAATTATCAGAGAAACTTATATAAATAGCTACATTTAAGGGGTTGTTGAAATTGAATAGTTATAAGTATCATATTTACTAATAATGACTATACTTTCTATCAAGAAATGGCTGAATGTGTGTGTGTATATATATATATATATATATATATATATTCGTTCATTTATACATTCATACAATCATTAATATTTTATAAATTAAATGAGGTAATATCAGTTATAATAACTAACTTTGGTTTCATATGGATCATGCCAAAAGAAGAAAATGTTAACTTTATATACCTTTAGCGTTTATACGTATATAATGTCCAATATTATCTCAATCTATATTAAAACGTTAGGCACTATGATTAAGCTATGGACAAGAATAAAACCTACTCTATCGTTAGTAGGTTATTTCTAAAAAAAATTGGACAGCACCTCCCCTATACCGCTCACTTTTCTTACTTTCAAACCAGCCATATAATTATCAAGCAACATCAACAATCCAAAATATTGACATAAAATAAGATTTATTATTGATAATAAGCCTAAAATGTTTTCACCCGACTCATGTTACCAAATCAGTAAATTCACAAAGCCGAGTACCTCAAGTTGTATCTAAATTTTGAAAATGAAAACGGGAAAATTGGACTTTATGACCTTAATGAAACTTTTAGATCTCTGTCTTAAGTTTCTAATGAAAAATAAATCAACTCAAAACTCATTTTTTACAAAGAGATATCATTAAAACACTAACAGCTATACATGAGGGATTTTTCAATTCAGAATTTGGATAGAATTTGTCTTATGATTCATCCTCTATTTTCGACATAATAACAGCAGATATAGACTACAACGTAAACATAAGAGTTGTAGGTACGTGTATTAGCTTTTCAAAACATATTTAATATTTAAAATCAAAGGTCCACACAATGAGATATTCCAGAATTACCACCACCTACACAATCCCAAAAATGGATTTGAACACTCACAATCTTTATACACATTATTCCTCCAAATTCAAGAACAACAACTAATCAACAACATCAAAACAATATCAAACATTATTATACATCATCACTAAGCAAATTCCATCCATTTAAGCTACATAAAACAACTCTTTAACCCATAAATCTCAACAAATCATCAAATAAGTTTATAACGCTGTTTTCTCCGTTCTAATCCGTTAAAACTCTAACTAAACTTGTTAACAATGAAAAAAAGACTTTAATATTATCTTAAATGTGCAGCAAACACATTAAATCTTCTCCGTATTGGTTGATTTTTAGCTCAAATTGAAGGCAACACGACGTACAACACTTTTTTCTTCAAGAGCTTTGAGATTCAGGGCCTTAATTGTGGTACATGTTGGTGTTTCTCTCTAGGTTTCTCTTCTCTTACTCTCTCTGGAAATTTCCAGATATGTCTTGGTCTAAAATATGAAGGAAGAGATAAAAAACTTAGATTTAATTTTGTGGGCATTGGGCTTGACTCGAGTTAGAATTGGATTGGGCCGAATCCACTATTTAGTTTGGCCTGTCAGACTTAAAACATCTATATCTTATTATTTCGATATCACATTTCGTCCAACGACTTATGATTGAAAAGATACTTCAATTATCTACAACTTTTATTTTGAGAGTTTTCCCAAATTTCCAAATTCTAAAGAGGTTATGGCCTCCCGAAGTTAGTTTACCCGAAAACGTGACTTTAAGGAAAAAAAATATTGGATGGCTTCTACTTTGATTTGGCTTAAGGGTCTTTCTTGAGATGTATTTTACTTCACATAAATTATCCATATAACTTGACATCTACAACAAATCATGTTATTTAAAAATTCAAAATTAAAAGTTATTGAATTTATAACCGTTAGCTTACGAATAATCCAAGATGCAAAAATATGGACTGTAACAGTTTACATATGATATCAGAGCCTAAATATTCGAATAATTAATTTTCATAAATAAATTATATATATATTACTAGATATTGAAGTCAATGCTAGCACGAGTCTAATATATGATATTCGTTTCGTATCAATTTGTGTGACACAAATGAAATTGGCGAGTCATTTTTTTAAATATTTTTTAGAAATATTTGAATTTATTAATTATTTTAATTTATAATAATTATCAGAGAAACTTATATAAATAGCTACATTTAAGGGGTTGTTGAAATTAAATAGTTATAAGTATCATATTTACTAATAATGACTATACTTTCTATCAAGAAATGGCCGAGTGTGTGTGTGTGTGTATATATATATATTTTCGTTCATTTATACATTCATACAATCATTAATATTTTATAAATTAAATGAGGTAATATCAGTTATAATAACCGTCTTTCCTATAATTATGACCCTAAATCTCTCAACTTTCAATTGTTAATAACAACTACAAATTTAGAAAAATACGTCATATCCCATTAGATTTAAAATCAGATGTCACGATTCAATCCACCGAGCTGTGCAGGCACCTACTCTAACACCTAGATAGGAGATTCCTTATAGAAATAACATGCGAAAGTTTAACAAAATATCAATGATAGTCTTAAGAGTCAGAAATACATCACAATTGAATTATCAAAATTCTAGAGTTTATTATAAAACACTTTAGCACCCCAAGGATACTAGTCTAAACAGGTACAAGAGCTTCTAAAGATACAGAGTATAAATAAAAAATAAGACACAACTTTCACTATAAGGAATGAAGAGTAGAACCTGTCGGAGACACATCTTCGTCTTCACATATGAAACATCATTGACCATGTAACAGACTATGCCAAGTGGCATAGCAAAAGTAGTATCAGTACAAACAACACGTACTGCTATGCATCATCGGTCACTACTATCAGAATCAACATTATTGACCTTTCTTTTTTTTCGAGATTATTTTGCATGTCTAAAGGATTTGAATCTTCTTTCCTCTTTGTGGATTTTGCCGGTTTAGTTTCATCCATAATATTCAAGGGTATAGGATCATTAGCTTTCTTTGTTCTTTTTTCATTCTCCAAATAAATGTACACCTCTTGTAACTCTCTTAGAAGAGTTGATTTCCGCCATTTTCATGAATACAACAGTGGTTGAATCAAAATCCCAAAATCTTATAAAACTAGAAGAAACATGAATATGTATACAATAATAAGCTTGGTAAAAACTAGCAGAAATCAGGATTAGAATATATCTACAGAATCAGAAGATACCTGATGAATATGAATCACTAAAATCACTCCTAAATTTGTGCACGAGAATCCTAACGATTTGGAGAAAAATCTAAAGAAGATCGGAGTTAAGTTTCTCTATTCTATTCTGAAAGGCGAGAGAGAAAGCATTAAAAAGAGTATAGCCAACATAGGGAACAACATGCGTGTAAAAAGGAAGAATAATTATTAGGCGTGTAAATAACTACATTTTTATTTTAATATTTAATTATCAATATATAAAATTAAAATAAAAAGTTATTATTGAATATTAATTAGTTTTGCTATTTATATTATAAATGTATCCATATAATTTTAAAAGGTAAACTATAGCTATTTAATTTAAATATGTTTTAAGGTTTGTTGGATCTTGTAGTTTTTCCTAATTTTTACGTTATTTTCAAAAATTATATGTTAGTCCTTTTGTTTCAATTTATATGGCATATATGGAATTTGGAGAGCCAACCAAACTTTTTATATGATTTGTTTTTAGATTTTTATTATTATGATTTATAGTACTTGCTACATAACCTCTAAATAATATTTGTTCTCTCTGTCCCAATTTATGTGGTACTGATAGAATTTATAGAGTCGATAATTTATATATATATATATTTATATATATTAAATTATTAATTATTATGATTTATAATATTTCTTACATAATTTTTAAATATATAACTAAATATTTAAAGTTGTTAATTATTGTGATTTATAATATTTTAAATGTAATTTTTAAATATATAACATATTAAGAAAAAAAGTATGACAACAAAATTAAAACGACGAAGAGAGTATTAAAGTGGGCTCCATACTTTTAGCTACAAGCACACAACTCAAGCACATGCATCATCTCTTAATTCAACGCTTGTAGCCTCTTATTTTATATAGCAATAATTATGTGTTAGTTGCAACGGAAGAATGATGTAAAAATTTCAATATATTTCCCCTTTACATAATATAAAAATGGAATACATAATTTACTTTTAAAAACTTGAGACCAAATTAAAATGACATATCCGTGTACTCCGAATAAATTTTTGTACACTCAATTTTTTAAAATGTATCTAACACATTCATTTTTTCAAACACATGCATAATATCAAAAGCCTATAAAATCATGATACCTGTCATCAACATAAAAATATATCAAAAAACAACACTTAAAAAATACAACAATTTTTTCTAATTACCCAAAAAATTAACTAATTTCTCAATCGTATTCATCTTTTTTCCTTCCCCAACCCCAATCCCCACCCCAAATAATTTATATATTTATAATTTTTAAAATCAAAATTCAATTTTTTTGATAAATGATTTGACATGAATATTATGAAGATGAAGATTTTGATGAAAAAAGGTGTTGTTGGATTGACACATTGAAGTATAGAGCCCGTTTGGATTGACTTTAAGTTGGTCAAAATCAACTTAAAGCCTCTTTTTAGCTTTTGGACGTGTTTGTCTAATGCTGACTTTAAGCCATAAAATTCTTAAAGTCAGTCAAAAATGAAAAGTTAGGATTCCTAACTTTTTTTTCCAAAGTGCTTAAAGTCATTTTCTTTGACCATGGAAATTACTTTTATATCCCTTATATTTTAACTAAATTCTCAAACTACCTTTTTTTTATTCTTTTAACCCTAAAATTCACATCATAAGCACTTTTATCAAAACACTCAACTGCTTATTTATAAAAAATAACTTTCAGCACTTCAAAGTATTAAAAACACTTCATACATAAAAACTATTTTTTTTAAGCGCATCCAAACGGGCTCATAGATTGATAAGGAATGATTATGCCAGAATGAGCAATGCTGCAATAGTGTTTTTTGAATCTTACACAATTAAATGATGATAATAAAGATCAATATCAATAATGAAATAAATTAAAAAATTAATTAATATATATATAGCTGCATTCTAATGAACGATAGCAGAACTACAGTAAGGTAGTGAAAAATAATAAAAAATAAAAAATAATTAAAATGAAACAAATAACAAAATAAAAATAATTTAGGCCATCAAAACAGTTTTATCAAATCCAAATCATTATATAAAGCTATAAATATATATATTTATACCTTTTCACATATTTATTAAACTTTTAAAACACACACTAGCCAAATAAATAAAATAGTATATTTTCTTACATGTGTTGTGCCAACAAAAAAGTGAAAAGGACCATATCTGTTAACCTATATATACACCAAGGACCATAATGAACCAAACCCCAATAACTTAGGGACCATTTTGATCAGTTTTCTGATTGTAATTTCACTAAAAATCAGAGGTGAATTTGGGAAAACTGGAAATAGCGAATATCTATAAATAGAACATCCATTTGTTTCCTTAAACCTTAGGGTTTTGCGAATTCGCCATAGATTGAGCAGCCATGGTAGCAAAGCAGTTAGATGACGAACCACAAACCCTCACCAATTCAGCAAACTATGAATCCAAATCTCATAAGAAACATAAGAGAAAGCTTGAAGACCCTGAGGCTGAAGAAGTTGTTGTAGAGTCGAAAAAAGAGAAAAAGAAGAAGAAGAAGCAGAAACAGAAGCAAGAACAAGAAGGGTCTAATGGGAATACAGAAACTCTTAATGGTTCAGATGGAAACGCTGAAATATTTGATGGGTCAGCTGAGTTATATGAAAAGAAGGAGAAGGAGAAGAAGATGAGGGAGAACACGGTAGAGGAACAGAGTTTGAATAATGGGTCTGTTGTTAATGGGGAGGTTAAAGAAAGTAGTACAAATGTGGTGGTTACTGGTAAAGGTGCTAATGAGTCAAAGTACAAAGCTTTAACAAAGTTTGTGGAGTCAGGGCTTCCAAGTGAGGTATTGGAATGTTGCAAGAATTTCGAGAAACCATCACCAATTCAATCTCATTCATGGCCTTTTCTTTTAGATGGGCGTGATTTCATTGGAATTGCTAAAACTGGATCAGGTATAACATTTGAATTGAGGTTTTTTAGTGCAATCGTGGGCTATGGTTTGTGGGTTTTTTAGTTTTATTATATTTTTGTATGATCAGGTAAGACATTGGCTTTTGGTATTCCGGCTATTATGCACATCATGAGTAAGCGGAAGAGTAAAAAGTCTAAGAATCCTGTTTGCCTTGTACTTTCGCCTACAAGGGAGCTAGCTCAACAAGTATGTTCCTGAAATCTACACCTGGAGTGTATAAACTTGTTTACTTTCTTGCATTATTGGTATTTTTGCTGATTCCGTTGTGTGAAGTTGGTTTCACTTGAACTAATGCTTCAGTTACTGAATAATGTTGTCACTCATCAAAGCTTGAGCCTGTAGTTCTTTTTCTATTTAGCATGGCAAAAGGCAAATGAATGTGTTGTTTCAAGCTTTCCATACTTGTTAAGAATGTTCCATAATTGAGTAAACTAGTGATCTTCTACTGAGGCATCATGGGTATTTACTTTTCAGGAAATGATAGGAAACTAATCTTTTAAGAGTGTATGTCCCAACCATCTTCCTTTCCAAAATAAAGTTTTCTACCACCACATATTATAATGGAATGTGTTCTTAGAATATATTCACTAAGTTCCTGATATATTCTGTTACCAATTGCGTACGAATGCATTGGTGTTCATGTGTTCCAAGAATTTTCCATCTTGTACTTCTCTATAATCTAGTGCCTCCTCAACCCGGTGCACTAAAGTTCCCGCTATGCGCAGGGTCCGGGGAAGGGCCCGACCACAAGGGTCTATTGTACGCAGTCTTACCTTACATTACATTTCTGCTAGAGGCTGTTTCCAAGCTTGAACCCGTGATCTCCTGGTCATATGACAACAACTTTATCAGTTACTCCAAGGCTTCCCTTCCAATTCAGTGCCTCCTCATCCTCATTGTAAAATCTCCACAGCCATTTCAAGCCACAAAATATTCCTCTTAAATTTGTTGAAATGGAGACATAGTATAAGTAGGGGGTGCATCCAAAACACTATTGATTAGAAACCTTCTTACCTAGGACAAGTGCATTTGTTAGTCTCTTTTCACACTTTCAGTCATTCCTTTCAAGTATTTTTCTGTGATTGACATCCAAAGGTTATACCTAAATATTTAGTTGGTAATCGTCCCACATTGGATCCTAGTGAATCTACCAACTGTTGAATGTTGGAAACCTTGTCACAGAAAAAATATGTCTCTTAGCATAATTTATGTTTATACCTAATGTTTACTGCTTCAAAGAGCAATATAAAAGCAAGAAAACTGTCTTCAGATATTTGTTCTCCGCTTGCATTGCTCATATGATAGTTTCATATGCGTAAAGCAAGTGAGATCATCATTGCTCCCTGTCCTCTGACTTCTGCACGCTGTGCATCCTTCTTAATCATTCTATTAGACATTCCTTGATAGAAAATAAAATAAAAAGTGAGATACGAGGTCACCTTGCCTTATAATACTCCTTTGAGGAGGAACCCATTTATCAAGATAGAGCCTTATACTGTGCATAATGAAGGTGCAAATTGTAAAAGGCTAATTTATGTGGATTTTAGTTCTAGATGTCTTGTAGTATCTGTCCTCAAATGTCTTCTAAATCCTTTTGTTTTCTTTTATAAAATCAATATGCATGTTTTGCCTTGTGTTCTCAAATACAAAATGCCAATGCGGATTTTATGCTTTATTGATAAATCTTTCTCATTCTAATAGATATCAGATGTTCTCTGTGAGGCTGGGAAGCCTACTGGTGTGCAGTCAGTTTGTCTATATGGCGGAGTTGATAAGCACCATCAAAAGGCTTCTCTTAGATCTGGTGTGGTAAGATTCTTTTTGTTACTCGTTCTGTATTTATTATTGCAACAAGTCTTGACTGATGATATTCTCGGTATCATATAATTAATATCTAAGTCAATTTAAGGTCTTGTGGTTGCTTTCTTGGACTTTTTAATGGATGTTACACGTGCTTCACACTTGTCATACTTTAAGTTAGAGTTTCTTGTCAGTACCTGAGATCATATCCTCTGCTGGCAGGATATTGTTATTGGAACCCCAGGTCGTTTGCAAGATATGATGGAAATGGGAGCTTGCAACCTAAAAGAGGTTTCTTTTGTGGTGAGTGCTTTTGTGCCTTTCATTATGTTTGCACTTTTAGGATCTTTGATGAAGTCTGAGTAAGCATGATGTCATGGAAGTTTGTTTGGTCAATAATTATAGTTAGTTTGGATGCTTTTGTTCTGTATTTGTGGTCATCGAATGTGTATAAGCACTATTTTGATTTTATTTTATTACTAGAATTTAGGAGTAGTGTTTTTTTCCTGTGATCTCTTTTCAAGTTGCTGAACATGGATTTTGTGAGGTATGCAAATGTAGGTCTTGTTTGAAATACAAGCTGTAAATATGCTTGCGAATCATTTTTTGTTGTTTAACATTCTATTTAGCATCTATGTACTATCACTTGACTATTTGTGGAGTTTATCCATGGGGTTACTGAAATGTTATGGTGGTTGATGCTAGAAGTTTTACAGATGTACATATTTCTGTAGCCAACTTACAAATGATATGGTTCTCATGGCCCAATGCTTTGCCATTCTTATTCTGGATTGTCATAAACTACACCAATTTCCTTTATTTTCAGTTTATTCAGAGACAAAGTGGCACTTGATAAGAGCCTTCAAATTAGCTCCATGTAATAGATCTTGCAAAGTTACCATAAGTGAGTGATTATTGTAATGCAACTGAAGCAAACAAAGAGATTGTATTATTCTTTAATTTTAGTAATGTGATCAGAAATTAAGAAATAGAACTGTTTCCATTTCTCTTAGTTTCCCTGACATGATCACGAGATAACTTCTTAAATATGATTCAATTGTTTTTTTCCTGTAGTATGAACTTAATATAAATGGGGTGCACGTGAACTGTCACGCTCCGTTGACTGATATTACTAATATTGCTATAGGTGCTAGATGAAGCTGATCGCATGCTTGATTTAGGTTTTGAACCAGCAGTCCGTGCCATATTGAGCCAAACATGCTCTGGTATGAATATTGCTCTCTGCATTTGATTCCATCACTTGAATTCCTAGAGCTGGAGCTTTGAGGGACATCTCATTAGATTGATTTAGCCTGATGAATAGCTATTTCTTTTCTTTATAATGAAATGTTTGCATCTGAATGCCTTCAGCTTATTGTATTTGCTCCATGTACCATTTTTTCCCTCTGTCAAAATATGCACGTCCCAACGAGACAATTTGTGATTCCATTTTTTATCCCCTTTTCAAATGAAGTACAGCCATATGTTAAAGTTTATTTTTGGTTTCATTTTATCAGTATATAGTTAAGACCAAAAAAGGGATTTTGAAAATGGGAAAAAGCATAAATTCCCCTCTGAAATGGTACCGAAAAGTCAGTTACACACATAAACTATCATGGCGACCTATTACACACCTAAACTATCTAAAAGTGAAACTATTACCCCCCTACAACTGACGTGGCAAAAAAAAGCGTGTCAGATTCTATAAAGTAAAAAAAATTAAAAAAACAAAATCACCCCACATCCCTTCTTCTTCACACCCACTTACCCTCTTCTTCTTCACACTCACCTCCATTTACTCCCATTTTGAATCTTGATTTTTTTTTTCAAAACCCATTAAAGTAAAAAAAATTAAAAAACAAAATCACCCCACCCCCACATCCTTTCTTCTTTCACACCCACGTACCCTCTTCTTCTTTACACCCACCTCTATTTATTTCCCATTTTGAAACTTGATTTTTTTTCTTTCAAAATCCATTAAGAAGAAGAAGAATTCTTCTTCCCATTTTGGTGGAGAAGACGATTGGGGTTTGGAGGGATGGGTGGTTAATAATTAATTAGGAGTTAATTAGTATAAAATATAATTAATAAACGAAAAGTTAATTAATAAAGAAAAGAAAAGAAAAGAAATATAAAAAATCGGATGGGTAGTTAATAATTAATTAGGAATTAATTAGTATAAAATATAGTCAATAAAAGAAAAGTTAATTAATAAAGAAAAGAAATATAAAAAATCGGATGGATGGTTAATAATTGATGGGTAGTTAATAATTAATTAGGATTTAATTAGTATAAAATATAGTTAATTAATAAAGAAAACAAAAGAAAAATATAAAAAATCAGATGGGTGGTTAATAATTAATTAGGAGCTAATTAGTAGAAAATATAGTTAATAAAAGAAAAGTTAATTAATAAAGAAAAGAAAAGAAAAAAAATAGAAAAAATTATAATTTCTGATGTGGCGATGATGTGGCACTGACACGTGGCAGCGAGTGTAATACACCACATATTATGAATGGTGTTATGCGTTCAGGTGTGTAATAGTTTCACTTTAAGGTAGTTTAGGTGTGTAATAGGTCGCCATGATAGTTTAAGTGTGTAACTGACTTTTCGATACAATTTTTGGAGGGAATTTATGCCTTTTCCCTTTTGAAAATTGAATCTTGTAAATATTTAAAACCTTGTATTTTTTTGATTCATATCCTCGTCCTCCCATGTTACATGGTAGGCCTTTGCTCCTCATTTTTTTCACTTCAGATATAGCTAGATGAAGTTTAAATTTTGTGAACATGTATTTAATTATCCACCATTCAAGTCCCATCAAATTGTGCAGTTCGGCAGATGGTTATGTTCAGTGCTACATGGCCTCCGGCTGTTCATCAATTAGCTCAAGAATTCATGGATCCCAATCCAATCAAGGTCTGTATTACCATTCAGAATATATTCTCAAATTTGTGGTGGTTCCTGTCTTGGCTTAAAACTGAAGTCTATTCAGGTAGTTGTAGGTTCCGAAGATTTGGCTGCCAACCATGATGTCATGCAAATTGTTGAGGTAACTCCGTTATAGAAATTCTAAAGACTAATTAGATGTGCAGTTTTATTTATATTTTTCCAGCTTTTTCATATGAGTAACTTATTGTTACTTTCCTTCCTAGCCAATTGACCAATAGAGAGAGCCAAAAACTAAAATTAAATAGGATAAGATTTACAAGTTCATCTCCATTTTCCTACTGAATTGCTTGTTCACTTCCTTTTACATTATAGGTCTTGGAGGATCGAGCACGTGATGAGCGTTTACAATGCTTGCTGGAAAAATACCACAAGTCTAGAAGGTATCTTAGTAGAAATCTCTTCTGACACATTTCTGATCTCATTTCCAGCTCCCAAGCCTGCATTCGTTGTATCTTAGTAGAAATCTTTACTGACATTTCTGATCTCATTTCCATCTCTCAAGCCTGCATTTAGTGCCTCTTGCTGACATTGATAAATCCCACTATATTATAGTATATTAATAATGATATTCATGTATTAAGTCTTTGCGTGTAATTTTAATATCCTGATTTCTTCCCTGTGTACAAAATAGGCTTGATATTCTCTTGTACTTGTAGGAATTAAATGGATTGCTTCCTTCCTGTTAAGCTAACTAGAAGAGTTCTCCTTATTTTTAAATCACTCTAAAGTGCAAAAAGACCAGACCAGCACCGCCTTTGTGCTCTGATGTTTAATATAATGTTACCTTTCTCATAAAAAGTTTGAAATGATTAATCTGCCCATGTGTGATTGCTAATTTAGATTGGTTGCTAATGTTTTCTAAATACAGTTGTCTGGTGTCACCCTCTGTTTATTTTTAGATGGTTGACCAAGTGAAGGGGGTATCCTAAAAGTAGTGATTCCATTTTTGTACCATGAGGTAGTGAGTACTTTCCCCCATGCCTCATGGGGGAAAGTGCATCTCTCTCTCTCTCTCACATGCACACACTATTATCTCCTTTTTTTTTTCAAAAAATAATAATTGTGGATGAGTTCATTGTACTTCCCCTGTGGATTTTTGTTGTCGTATCATTCTTCTATAGTTCTTTATCCACTGTCCAGCACAATTGTTCTTCGTGGCAATTTTTTTAGACATTCCTCAATCATCAGTTAATGTGGATAGTGTTTGCATTATTTGTATCCTTTTTTTGTGTTTAACCTGGGTATTGGATTTTTTAATCTCTCTTTATAATGGAGATGCTTACAAGAGGTTGCAAACTTTGAACAGGAATAGAGTATTGGTTTTTGTTTTATACAAGAAGGAAGCATCTCGTGTTGAAATGATGCTACAGAAAAGGTAATTTTATCGACTTTTCTGTTTAGTTGTGAGAAAAACATTAGATTCCTATGCCTAGCTTCCAATTACCTGCTGATAATACGTCTCAAACTTATTTCACCCTGGCAACATTGATAGTATGCACCATGCTCATTGTATTGTGCTGCAGACATCTCCAATATCTCATCTGGTTTACATTTTGTTTGAATCTTTGATGTGTCTTTGCCTCAGGGGTTGGAAAGCTGTGTCCATTAGTGGTGACAAGCAACAACATGCTCGTACTAAGGCGCTGTCACTCTTCAAGGACGGAAGCTGTCCTCTTATGGTACACACTGTTTTGCCAATTGTCGTCTTTGTTTCCACTTCCAGTGATGTTTATTTGATAGGTAAATAACTAATGGGATAACATCCCAAGAGGATTGCAAACCATATACGGCCAACTAATCAAGTCTATAAGAACCAAAGAGAATGTGCTTTAAGTAAGAAGAACCTCAGATGTGTTTAATACTCTTGACTAAAACCACTGATACAAATTCTTAATCAAGGTAGGAAGCAGAATCGCTGTATTTCTGGTTTTCTTTAATCATCCTAATTAACGTCAGTTTTACTCCCTCTTTATCTTAACTTCTAATGGTAGGTTTGCTCCAATTGTTATTGTACAAATTTGTTGTTTTAACATTGTGGTTAACTCACCTTTTCTCTTCATTATCACATATATTCAAGCCAAGAATCCTTGATGCTTTGGAATACTTAATTGTAAATCCAACATTTGATATTTGATCTATCGTTCTGTTTATCTGTGCCATTGTATGAGGTATGATGGCATTCCACATCTGGCAACATTTTTGCAAGCACCACCGGTGTTGATTATACAGACTCTGCATTAGAGTCACGGTTCAGATATAGGTGGCTCATCTTTTGGAGCATCCTTGTGAAATTGTTTTTGTTTATCTGATTTTTCCATGTTGGTTGATTCATTGATGACCTTTTGATAATGCAAGGACTTCATGGTAGTTTGACTTACCAGCTAGGATTCCTCCGCTGAATCTTGGAGTACGGGTTTCTAGCCAATCCTCTTCCGTCCAAGAGCAATAGGATGCTTAATTTTTTTTTCACATCAAAATGCCTTGCCATATTGTAGTTCTTCCTCATTCCTGCAAGATCGATTTCCCATACTTTCTGTGACTTCTAGTTGTGTTGCTCTGGTGCTGGGTGAGAATTGTGTTGCGATGTCCAGTTGAATTTGAATTGACTGTTCATGAATGATCTTGCTGTGTTTGGTTGGTTTTCTTTGTGAATGTTGAAACATGCTAAAGCCTCATTAACATAATTGTTTATGCTTCTGCAGATAGCTACTGATGTAGCTGCTCGAGGACTGGATATACCTGATGTTGAAGTTGTGATAAATTATAGTTTCCCTTTGACAACAGAGGATTATGTTCACAGAATAGGAAGAACTGGAAGGGCTGGTAAAAAAGGTGTAGCTCATACATTCTTCACTAAGGATAACAAGGTACTGTTTGACTGATCCTTTTAATGGAGATCTCACTTTTATTTTTTCTTGTACTATTGTCTGCTTTGCTAGTTTGATTCTTACGTTGAGCTTGTATATCACAGGGGCTTTCTGGGGAGTTGATAAATGTCCTCAGAGAAGCTGGACAGACTGTTCCAGCTGCCCTTCTTAACTTTGGAACCCATGTAAAGAAAAAGGTAAGCTTTTTGTTTGCATATTGCGAGTATGTGACCTTTTACCTAATGGCACCATTGATGATGTGCGCTTGTGGGGTAGTCAAGCGTGCCCAGAAGGGATTGTGCAGGCTTAGTTGCTAGCAATACATGCTTGTGGAGTTTTAGGCATGTTCATAGGGACACTGGTGTGAGGTCAAGCTGTAGAGGCTTAAGTTGTAGCTTGCTTCCTGCCACTGACACCCTTTTTGGATTGGATGGCCGTGGCTTAGGAGGACTTTGAGCAAGATTGTCTTCTCCATGGGGATATATAGAGATGATGCAAACGTCAGATGGCAGAGTATGTTATTGCTATGGGGACAGTTAGAGGAAGTACTCAGATCTTCTTCCCATAGGTTTCGAATAGCCTTTTTTTACACGGACCCGGGATGTGTGGAGTTGGTGGAAGTCCATGATAGTAGTAATGCTGAGGGCGCCTCAAACCCTTTGATGTGACAAGGGCTCTTCATCTGTTCATCAGTATGCTGGCTTATGATTTGAAATGCAAATGTATTAGTCTCCTAAATTTCAGTATCTCATTTTGGAAAAAATTATTGTGCCCCACACAACTGACACTTGTTTTGTGAGGCTCCTTTTTGTGAGATAAAAAAGTAGACCTAGAATTTGTGGGCCCAAAAGTGTAAGATGTGGGTCCACTTGTTTGTTCTTACAAAAGGAGCCTCACACAACTAACGTCAGTTGTGTCAGGCACATAGTAGAAGTTTTCCTCAATCTGTGGTACACTTGGTAACTCTGTCCTATCCACTAATTATTTCCTCACTTTGACACGGAGTGCCTTGTGCGCTTCATGCCTTATTAGGCATTGGTGATGGGTCCAATACAAGTATTGGGTGGTTCTGCCTCCCAAGTCTGAGGATTTGAATCTTGGTCCCCGTGGTGGCATGTAGGATTCAGAACTTTTAAGAGTAGAATGTATATTTATGTTGGGAAATATGCTACATAAGAAATCTTTGATGCTTCTTCGGATTAAGCCAAAAAAGAGGACGAGCTTTCATGAGTTGAGGTTTTGTATCTGGGGAACAAAACGGAAACTATTTTAATGAAAATTGTTTCCAGGGAGTGGAAGGGCGATAGCAGTGTATTTTGTGCTGGATGAACTTGAGAACCCTCTCTCTGATTTTGACCAAGGAGCTTGAAAACACAAGATGTTGCCTAGTTATTGATATACTAGTAACTGCATATGTGTTTACTTACCGTGCTCACAGTGTAAATAGAATCTGTTAAAAACGAAGAATCATTGTTTGACTTGGCCCAAATTAAGAAAACAAAGAATCATGTTGTGTTATGTTCTTGGGAAGGAAGTCAGGATCTTATGTTATTATCGACTGCTTGTGCATAGTCTTAACAACATAGTATCTATGGTCCATAGGGGTGTCAAATAAATGGGTCAAAATGAGTTGTTAATAAATGTGACTCGCCCAAGATTTACATGGGCTGAAATGAGTTGGGCAGGAATGGGCTATAAACCATTTCCATTAACTCGTACAAAAGTAACTTGGGCTGAATGAGTTGGGCTGAAATGGACTAACAAACGAATCTTGACCCAATCCGCCTATTTCTTACCAAGTTCTAGTCTATTTGTTTAAGTACCTAACAGAATTTGTCTTTATTATGGCTAATTGGCTATATATAACGTATCAAACATAATATTTTTTTTTAAAAAAACACTTTCACAAGATTCCTTATTGATCAATCAACACCTACATATCAACCCAATTTTTAGATGGACCGAATTGGGCTGGTCAAAATCGTCCGAGTTAATAAATGGTCTGGTAAAAAATTGAGCGAGTTGAGGAGTCATGTTTTCTTGGGCTAATTTTGCCACCCCTACCCTTAGGAAGATTACAATATCAACTTGAGAAGATGGTGAAGCAACAATGTTTTGTTAAGAGTTATACTTTGTGATCGCCTGTTTTCTTGCTTGCCTAATTAGTTTGATTGAGAAGTGATGAATAGATAGATACACATGCCTTTCTGTTAGTAATTGCCAACTGAATCTTGTTTCTCCACCCTTCCCTTGCTACAGCATTGCTAGTTTCTATCTCTGCACATGTTCTCTGTTACATCATTGAGTTGCTATTTGCAGGAGTCCAAGCTCTATGGTGCTCATTTTAGAGAAATTGATGCAAATGCTCCCAAGGCTACCAAAATAAAATTTGGCGATTCTGATAACGAAGATTGAGAAACCAATATCAATGGTGTCAATTTCTCATCGAGTTGTAGCAGCACAGCTTCTTTGAATTGGTTCCCAAGTGTTAACATCCTGACACTATATAATCATTTGTTGGATACATCGAGAAGTGGATCATTGTGAGAAGAATGCAAGAGATGATGTCTCACGGCTATCCGCACATGTATGTGAACGGATGCCTAATTGTATCGTGCTGCAATGTCATAGATAATAGTGTTTTAGAATCTTAATATTCTTTTATGTAATTTGTTTCATTTCCAGGATGCAAATGTAACTCTTAAATAATGCTGACTGATTGTTAATTTTCTCTTTGTGATATTTGATTGTACTTTACAAATGCTGGAGATGGGATTCCGTGCTATAAGTATAATATTTTAGATATGTTATTTGGAGAAACATGTCTGGATAATTAATTACCTTATATTCTACTCTAAAAAAAATAGCTGGAGAAGTAAAACCCCAACTTGTTTTAATTTCCAATGATGCACGTTCCAGAATTTAGTGGATAATAGACTCCCACCCCTCTATTCACTAAATTGCCAAACTTGTCTGCAACTGCGTTCAAACTTACGAGGAAGATAATACTAAAGGGGGTTAATGGCCAATGCCAGTAGCAAGATCTGTAGTAACATTGTTCTCACTTTTGACAATCAAAGGCAAAATTCAGCCACATTTCTGCTTCCAGCAGAGACCATTGTATTCCAATTCAATCTTAATCCATCAGGAAAATTGCATCCTGCAAGATATCCTTTTGAGGGGGGGATGAGAAGAACCAAGCTGATCTGGGTATGTGTTTGCACCATAAAGAAAGATCAAATAATTTAGTATGCCACTAGTTGGATATGACTCATGGAAAGACTGCTCCATCTCTCCGAAGCCCGAACATTGTACATTTAATGCGATTGCTAACATTATTCTTCAGCCACTGACAAAACATACATTAATAATATCTACAGTAAAAAAAAAACGATACAACTACACCACCTTATACATCAGGGTGATCAGAAATGCAGCTTTTGCTGAAAATCTATTCAAAAGGATCTCAGCACAGAAGCTGCAACATTGCTCCATGCCCATTCCTGTCAAATATCATAACTCGATAGCTCCATGGGCAGTTCTCTTCAAGCATGTATGCACTTCTTGGAACAACGAGGTTTTCATGCTTCTTTCATTGGTTGCTACCTCCAAGAAACGTGAAGACTCTTCTTCTCAACACCTGAGCTAAATCTATGATTTCGGATTCCCTAATCTGCCGAGTCATGCTAACATCCTGCCAAAAGAACGTGCGCTTACTGGATAATCTGCTTGTTACATCAACAGTCAAAGTGGCCTTCTCTCGATTGTTTGTTAATGCGCGCAGAGCGTGGCTGGAGTACTTGGGATGTGAAACTAGTCTATTCAAGAGTATGAGTACCTCTCGAATCAGCAAGGTCCTGGCAATTAAAACATATAGAAAAGATTGAGAAAATGAAATTTCAATACAATCAAATTGAAAAATTACTTGGGAAACGCAAAGGTCTTTTCCCAAGAAAAAAAAGACAACAAAAAGGACAGCTAATAATGAGAAACTTCATGAATTAAGGAGGACTCACACTCAACGTGGTGAACAAATGGGTTGTCAAACTAAAAAGTATAAAAATAAAGGCATTGTGATGTTCAATTCTAGATAATTATTGTACTTCAGCGCATGGAAACTCAAATAAACTAATTCCATTTCATGCATAAGTTTGGAAGACTAAAATACACCTCAAACACATCTAAGCGCCCAAAGATACCTCTCTTTGAATACTTCAGGCTGCTGAGCAGTATCCGATTCTTCTAGATCCAAATCACATACCAAGCTTTGCAAAATAATTGCAGGAAAATCCTTTCCTTTTGGAAGCCCATAATTTAATAGAATTTCAACACCACATTTTCCGGATGATGCGAAGAAAGCTAGCAAAATAATAGTGTGCCTCCGAAGCTGTAGTTCCTGAATAATTAGAGAATGAAGGGTAACAAAAAGCAGGAAGGGGCTGATTCCATTCTTGGAAAATTCAAGGCAAAATCAGTGTAAATACAATAGCAATAATTCAGAGGAGTTTCGAAGGACAAATTGAAAATACGAAATGAGGAAAGGTGAGAAGATATGATAATTGAAGTTAAATACTAGGCTTACCTCGGCGTTACTTCCAGTGCAGGTGATACACTCTGCCAAACTCTCAAAGATCATACTGATTACGGCAAAAGTTGAACTTTTATTAGAATTGGTATCAACCACGCCACTGCCATCTCCCTCCATGAAACAGCTGCAGAATGAGGCCATTACTCTTGGACCTTTATTGAATAGTATAGTCAGGAAAACCATTACACAAAGCAAAAACAAACTGATAGTGATTCGGAGATGGATTTGATCTCAGCAATAACCTTTACATCTTCAGAGTATATCTTACAATTAGCAGCAATCTACCACAACTACCACTGTGGTGCATGAGTAAAATACAGTAAAATTTAATGAAGTATTCTTCCTTCATAATAAACTGAAGGTGCATCAATCTTTAACTTGGATCAGAAAGAATATATTGGCTAATTCTCCATAAGATAGTATAGACATAGTTGGAAGAGAAAATATGATATAAATAACTAGACGTGGTAGTCCAAGTAGTAAAAGCTACATATTGAACATTGAGGTGCAGTAAGCTAGTACAAGAACAAACTTCCAGGAGACAGATAACATCAAATTGATATATGAACATGTACCCAACACGTGACCAAACAGATATGCGTGCTTACAATTTAGTAGCATATGAAGAAGACGCACAGCTTTCTTCTTTACATGCAAGCGGGCTCCCTTCTTCAATAATTTTACAATGCTTTGGAATAGTATATCTGTTCCATATCTATATAAAAGAGGAAATAGCATAAGCACATTACAGAGCTCTAAAAATATTCGTGAACTAATTAGAAAAGGATATGAACTTACTTGTCCCTCTCCAAGTAGGCATTACTTCTTGCAACAATCAAATTCATGACTGAAACTGCTTCGAGTCTTACATGTTCTATGTCATGAATCATGACAATTTCGCACATTAATTCAAACAGAGGAATGTAGTTGAAACAAGATGATATCAAACAGCTCGATCCATAATTGATAAATCCTATTCTGGTGCAACTTTCAAGAGTATCCAGTCTCAGGCCATCAGCATGATCTTGATCAAATATCTTCTCAGCATGGACATGGGGCAATCCTCTATTTCCAGGATATCCAAATTCATACAATTCTGACGCATTCTTCCAACAAACAGCTCCGCCAACCACAATATTGTCCCTAGTAGAGCACACTGGGAAGATCAAATCAAAGCATATAAGGAAATTACTGGATCAGATGATAGGGACCATTTTTTCTCCTTTTCCTTTCCTTTATTTATTTGTTTTAGCCTATTGAGGTTATGGAAGCATAGATTTGACCCCACTAAGGAAATAAACAACTAGCGCTAGCAAGAGAATAACAAAGCGCCTGAAGATCTATCTTGAAATGTGAAGAATAGAAGACCGGAGAGACTAGTTTGCATGATAATCAGTAGGTTCTAACTCTTGCTTCTGTTTTTTACTTGAGCTTTCTTATGAATCCAGACGAATGCAAGCTTCTTACACAAAGGGAATGGTTAAACAGTTGTCAAACACTTAATCGAATAATTCTTCTCCATTGATACTAAAAGAATCCACGACAATAGCTCAGAAACAGAATAGAGAAAGAAGAGCATGCATTTGAGTAAGTAATATATACCTTTTACCAAATTTTCTTTCCATATTGAAAGTGAAAATCAAAACCTCTTGCAGTATATGCAAAGACCTATGAATAATAGAAACCTGTATGGAATGAATAACGTTATGAAGCAAGTGACAAGAAACTTCTATGGAATGATATAAAAATGAAGCCTTTATGAATCCCCTTTTACTTCAACATAACATACAGGAATCATTCAAAAGAATTATATAGCCGACCCCAACTTGATTGGAATTGAGACATAGTTGTTGTAATCATTCAAAGGAATTATAAAAATAAAACCAAAAAAAAGTACTTTTATTAAGGAAAAGCCTTAGTACTTAATTAATTTTTATAAAGGTAGTATATGGAAAACCTTAGTAATTGATGCATGCTTATATTTATATACTTCCCTTATTCTTAGGATTTTTGTTGTTTGCATAGTTTTCTGCTCCTTGGCCAATCAGTCACCTCCCATCCTACTCTGATTTCCGTAGTACTCTCTTGGTCTTGCCACAGGTCACTTGTTATGTGGAAATTTTGGGGAAGGGCTTGAACCTCAATTCTAGATTATCAAGTTCTAACTTTTTTATGGAAGGCAGGGTGAGGATCTTCATGGTGGGGGGGATCTTACCCAAATCGCCCTTATCTATCCTCTTGTGGAGGGTAGGGTTCTGTCGGTATGTAGCAGTCGCATAGAGAGCAGGTGCAAAATGAAGATTAGAATTGAAGTGATAGAACAAAGAAGGTGAACTCCAACGGACCAGTCTGCCAATTGATGCAAACCGGTATAATAGGTGTGCAAGGCATATTTCAATGTGAAAAATGGGCCCAACAAGGATGTCCTTATCTTTCACTTGAAAGAAGAAAAGCAAATAGGCATAGTACCGGAAAGTATGGATTTGGGGTTCATCCTCAATCAAGAGCTACTTGAAAGTAAGTTAGATTTCACACACCTAGTACGCTAAGGATCACGTCACATACTAACAAGATTTTCAGAAATATTCACATAACTTTCAAAAATTAAACGAAGATTTTTCACTTTTTAAGTTCACAAGGAAATTGTGTATATTGAAAAACGATTTTCAAAATCATTGCTAGAACTGTTGGCCTTCAATCAATAATTCCTAAATCCAAAGTTCATCAGAGTACTTAGTAAGATACCAGCTTTCCCAACTTTCTCCTTTTCTTTTCAGGAATATGAGATGGATACAGCTTTGAAGGACTAGACACTTTTTTTCTTTGAGAATGGTAACAATATCATTTATCATCAGCACAAAGGCTATGCTCGAAGCCATATTTACCATTCAAAAAGGTCTATCCTTGCTCTTATTACAAAAGTCTGCACTATTAATCTGGACATTTTACTTACATAAATGGATATTGCCATTATAAAGTTTTACATGTTTAGAAATGTAAATTCCACATTAACAACTAAAACAGAAGGAAAAATGGTAAATATCTAAGCTTACAATCGCACATTTTTAAGTCTGCAAAGACCAACCAACGCTTCTAACAAATCTTCGAATCTCACCATTTCATCATTAATCTACAAGATACAAGACCACAGATTATGAGAGTTCAACCCTACTAAGAGTCTAAGACAAACTAAGGTAAACAAGACATGCATAGTATTTACAAAATAAAGAAACGTGGGGCAGATCAAGTAGTGTTATCAAAGGCAAAAAGTGCAAAAAAGCCCTAAGGTCCATTGGGGCTTTAAGCGCAAAGCGCAAATAAAGTGTGGGCTTTAATTAAAAATAGGCGCAAAGGGAGAAAAGATACAAATATATATGTTTAGTCCAAAACTAATAATTATAAACATGAATGACAACTATATGAACAAAGAAATTGAAAAAAATCTATGAGTGAAATATCAATTGTCTAGTGTCACTCCTTTAATTGAGGCTCATTGGCAAGGATAAGTATGCCTAATTGACGACACTGAAGCGCACACAAAGTGAGGCGAAGCGCTCAACACGTTGAGTCTCGCTTTAGGGATTAAGCGTGCCTTTGAAAACACTAAAATCAAGTGTAGGAAAAGCCTTTTTTAATGAAGTAAAGGTAATAGGTAAAGCCTTTACTTAACTCATTTTATTGTAATTTTGTTGGAATTTATGCAAAGTGAGAAAACAAGAACATAATGGAAGCAAAAGATCCATATATGCGATACTTAATAGTGAGGATTAAGGTTTAGTCAGGTGCGCTTACATTAGCGTCCAATTTTTACTTAGAGTCTGTTTAGTGATTTGTATGTCAGTAAAAAACGCAAAAAAATCTTATGTTAGAGAACCTTAAACTATTGAATATTGGAATGAGACGAGTTCAAGTGGAGCACAATGGGTAGTGAAAATTCACATAGTTAACCCCAGCTAGTGTCTTATATAAGCATAGTCACAAGAAGCAAAAGATCCATATATAGAATACCAACAAGTAAGGATTAAGGCTTAATCGGGCTGGTACTATTGTATATAGTAAGTCTTTAGTTGTTAAGAAATTTGTCGGTAGAAAATAAAAATACCCTCTAAGGTAAGTGAACACCAATTTATTAAATATTGTAAATGGGCCCAGATTCAGTGAAATGAATAGTGAGGATTCACCTATCCAAAACCAACTAGTTAGGGATTAAACCATACATGTTATTATTACTGATATTTTATATGTACATTATGAGAACAATACTCCAAATGTTAATTGGTACTCTTTCCATTTTTTCTACATTATAAAAGGAATTTATAAGAAGTTATTCTGCAAGATTCCAAGAATGAAAACCAAAACAATAAAATTAAAAAAGAAAGAACAAAATTGATATAAGATAAACTTTTTTGATAATCAAGTTATTGTTTAACAAAAAAAAAACTTGTTTGTAAATCTTTGGAACTCAAATATGTTAAACTAGTGAATTCAAAACTAACAAAAGTGCCACTTAAAATGCAAACTGGAAGGGTAAATAATTTGAATTGTCACTAAAACCAGAATTGCTAAATATGACTTGACAACTCATCCAGGTCAAATTTGTTGAAAGTTCATATCTGCAATGTACACATTTTAACTCATTTAGTCATTTATACTTTTGCTTTGATGTATTAGAGAAACACTTGATAGAAAGCATTCTTAATAAGCATAAGCATAACAGACCTTCACAAGTAATGGGAAGGTTTATGCTACTATGTTAGAATATTTCTTTATGATTTTAGGATATGGGGCCTGGGATAGTAGTGGGGATGCGAACAGTACGTGGGATAGGACGGCTAGTTGTATTAAGGTTGTAGCAAGGGAAGTGTTGGGAGTTTCGACAAGTATCCATGGTCGGCATCGAGGGGACTGGTGGTGGAATGGAGAAGTGCAAGGGAAGGTGGAAGCAAAGAAGATGGTGTATGCAAAGTTGTTCAAAAGCAAGGATGAGGTGGAGAAGTGGACGAATAGGGAACTTTATAAGATAGCGAGAAAGGAGGCGAAGTCGGCGGTTTCGACGGCAAAAATGGCAGCTTTTGAACGCCTTTATGCTGAACTAGAAAAGAAAGGCGGGGATAGAAAATTGTTCAGGCCAGGGCGCGGGAGAGAAGGGCACACGATGTGGATCAAGTGAAGTGCATTAAGGACGAACATGGAAAAGTATTGGTAGAGAAGACCCTCATTAAACAGAGATGGCAGTCATACTTCCATAAACTCTTGAATGAAAAAGGAGACAGAGAGATTGTGTTGGGAGATTTGGAACATACAGAGAGGCGTCACGATTTTGGGTGTTGCAAGAGTATTGCGGTCGAAGAGGTTAAGGGTGTTGTGCGTAGGATGCGCTGGGGAAGAGTGACCGGACCTGACGAGATTCTTGGGGAATTTTGGAAGAGCGCAAGCTCGGTAGGTTTGGAGTGGCTGACTAGGTTATTTAATGTCATCTTTAAGACGACAACGATGCCCGAAGAATGGAGGTCGAGCGTAATGATCCCTCTATACAAAAACAAGGGGGATATCCAGAGCTGCAACAACTATAGAGGTATTAAGCTTCTAAGCCATACTATGAAAGTGTGGGAAAGAGTGGTGGAGGTGAGGGTGAGGAGAGGCGTGTCTATTTCAGAGAACCAGTTCATATTTATGCCGGGCCGCTCAACTACAGAAGCCATCCATCTTATGAGGAGACTGGTGGAGCAGTATAGGGAGAGGAAGAGGGACTTGCATATGGTATTCATCGACCTAAAAAAGGCTTATGATAAAGTTCCACGAGAGATACTATGGAGATGTTTGGAGTCTAAAGGTGTACCTGTGGCGTACATTATGGTAATCAAGGACATGTATGAGGGTGCCAAAACCAGGGTAAGGACAGTAGGAAGGGACTAGGACTCAGAGCACTTCCCAATTGTGATGGGGTTGCATCAAGGATCAGCTCTTAGTCCGTTTTTATTTGCCTTGGTGATGGATAGATTGACGTGACAAACTCAAGGTAAGGTGTCATGGTGTATGCTTTTCGCGAACGACATAGTCCTGATCGATGAGACTCGTAGCGGAGTTAACGCTAAACTGAAGGATTGGAGACATACCTTGGAGTCTAAAGGGTTTAAGCTGAGTAGGACCAAGACTGAGTACTTAGAGTGCAAGTTCAGTGAGACACCTCAGGAGGTTGGCGCAGAAGTTAGGCTTGGTGACCAGGCCATCCAAAAGAAAAGTAGTTTCAAGTACCTTGGGTCTATCATTCAAGGCAGCGGGGAGATTGACGATGATGTCACACATCGTATTAGGACAGGGTGGATGAAATGGAGGCTCGCTTCCGATGTGCTACGTGACAAGAAGGTGCCACCACAACTTAAAGGCAAGTTCTACAAAGTGGTGATTAGACCGGCTATGTTATATAGGGCGAAGTGTTGGTCAGTTAAGGTCTCTCACGTTCAAAAGATGAAAGTTGCCGAGATGAGAATGTTGAAATGGATGTGTGGGCATACCAGGAGCGACAAGATTAAAAATAAGGCTATTCGGGACAAGGCAGGAGTGACCTTGGTGGAAGACAAGATGCGGAAAATGCGAGTGAGTTGGTTTGGGCATGTGAAGAGGAGAGACACTGATACCCTAGTGCGGAGGTGTGAGAGGTTGGCCATGGATGGTTTCAGAAGAGGTAGGGGTAGGCCGAAGAAATATTGGGGAGAGGTGACTAGACAGGACATGGCGCAGTTACAACTTACCGAGGACATAACCTTAGATAGGAAGGTGTGGAGGACTCATATTAGGGTAGAAGGCTAGTATATAGTCTCGTTATTCTTCCGTATTAGTAGGCGCATTAGCGCACTATAATTTCTTGTGCTCTGATTTCTATTATTATCTATTACTTTATGTACTTTGATTACTCTATTTTATCTATGTCGCTTTCGCTATTTGTTTTCCCATATCGCTTTAAATTTCTTAGCCTTATCTGACCTCTTTTTATGCTTCTATTGAGCCGAGAGTCTCTCGAAAATAGTCGTCCTACCTTGGTAGGAGTATGATCTACGTATACTTTACCCTCCTCAGACCCCACGTTGTAGGATTTCACTGGGTTGTTGTTGTTGTTGTACTATCCAGTTCATTATAAAAATGATAATTTTGTGCTAAACTTATGGGCATTTTTGATAGTTTCTAGAATTTATGGGTATAAGTCATGTTTCATGTTTTTCACAAAAAATAAAAAGTGAAATATCTTTCCAAAAACTATGGCCAAACACATTTTGAAACTTCAATCCATACTTCACCCAAATTTGGTTTCCTAAAAATATTTGGGAATCTATGGCCAAACGCTAGCTTAAGAGAGCAATTGTTTTGGTCAGCCACTAATGTTTGTATCAGGGTAGGCTATCTACATCACACCCTTTGGGTGCGGCTCTTCCCCCAACCCTGCTAACGCGGGAGACTTTATGCACTGGACTGCCCCCTTTTTCAAAGAGAGTAATTGCCTTTAATTTAAATGCATGACCAAAGCAAGTGTCAAGCAAACTATGAGGTGAAGAGTTCAAGCAAGTGAAAATAGGAAAATCTTAAATTCCAGTCACTTAACTTCCTTTTTCGTGGTTGAGTTGAAGGTAATTAGTGAATGAGCAACAAATATAAGGAATATCAATTCATACAAAAGAACAATCCGACACATTGAGAGAGATCTATCATCGGTTAATGATTGTTAGTATGCACATCTAGAGAAGCAAGAACCTGAAGGTGAAGTGCAGTCAAAGTGAAATAAGATTTCACTTAATGGATATACCTTGGTCAATACAGAGAAAAGATGAGACACTTTTGCACTCTCACCAGAATGAGTATACTGCAGATTGTCCTTCAAAGAAATACTTGACTCCATACTTGTCCTTAAGGGCAAACTTGCGTTCAGGTATCCAGAAAGGACACGGAAATCAACTTCACATGTTGCGTACAACTTTGAAATGAGAAGTCTTCCTAATCTTTGGCCACTAGACGAGTTCCATGCATCCAACAATTTGTTTCTACGGCAAAAAGTATCAGATAAATTGCTTTCAGCTGATAAACTGATAGATTCATCGGGTCTTTCAGTCTGGATCCCGACATCCTTAGAGGATAATGTACCTATGATTCAGCATGCAAGCTAGAATGGTTAAGAAGATCAGGAAAGAACTCATTTTCAGGAACCATAACATATAATTGATTTTATTTCCACATCCCAGTTTGAACTAACCAATTTTTGTGCTAGAGCCAATATGCTCATTCATAGAGCGTGTATTTTGGAATTCAGGGGATTTTATTTGGTCTCCTTGGATGTTGATGCCCGAATCTGTATTACTGTAAACACGGAGGAGACAGTAATTTTAAAATGAGATTAACCTCATTTGCAGTGCGAGACAGTTAAAACCTAATCATTCTCATTCCAGAAAAACATAGACGCACAAAAGTCAAATTAAATGGATAAGGAAATTAGCAATCAAAAATATATAACTCAAAAAAAGCATATTGGCAAAGATAAGAATTTCTTCAATGTTATGATGTCTTCAACTTTTACACACTGCAAGAAGAAACATTCACTAAAATTCTTCTATTTCCCTTTTAGGGTCCAACTGAGAAGGTTGAAGTTTCACCAAAAAGCATGAGAAAGAACATGATGTTGCATCACAAAGTTCCTCCATAAACACACAATATATGCATTTTTTCCTAAAATTTCAAAAGGACCAGCATATTTGGCAAAAGGTTTGGCACTTTGTCAACTAGCAGTAGAATGTACACGTGTGAGCATGGTTTATTACAAAGAAAAATCTTTGTACCAATTTTGATTTGAAAGAACCTTAGAGAAAGACATTACTAACTCTGATAAATAAATTTGATATATTTTCTTCCAGAACCTTCTTACTATTCTTCAAGAATTATTGTGCCCCTGATGTGTATGTTTCCTTGTACTTTAGCTCTTAGCATTTTTGTTGTTAAACTAAAATTTGGAGATAATATGTAAATTCCCACCCTCTAAAATATATACATGCATTACACTTCTTTGTCATGTACCACATCAATGTGGTAAAGAGATTGGAATAATGTCAAAATGAAAAGAGGTTCTTTTGCAGGACGAAAAGGGGAAAAGAAATGACAAAATTTCATTTTACGAAATTATAGAAGTTATTAAAACTAACTTCTTTTATAGTTTGAATTCACCTCCATTTAGGTACTATCTCAATTGTGCAGACTAACTAGGTACAATCAAAGTGAAATAGGAACAATCAAAAAGATAACATAACTTGCAACAAAAATGAGACTAAAAGGATAGAGCAACAACGCTATGAATAATATACGCTAGGGAATACTTAAAAGATTTTGCATGCAATTTTGACAGAGGGAAAAAAGGGAATCTTGTGCAGATTAGAGTTATTAAAAATGTGTGGTCAGATCAGGCTATCTCCTTATTATCTCATGTGGTACGCACCTTAATCAATAATAATTGTGATCAACTTTTATTATGCATAAAGTATAGGTTTTCCCTAGAAGAAGAGCACTACAACCAAAGTTTCCTGCAACTACCTGTCGAACACAAATTCCACTAGGCACTTACAGGTTCACAATCTTCGGAGGAGTAAACTTGAGTCTCTTCTCTTTCTTATCTCTTCCCTTTCTGAGCTTAATGCACTCTTGCTCCTGAAGTGGTGCAAAAGATCATTATCTACTGGGAATTTTCATCAGAAATGTATTGAAGACAACTTAAGTCATAAAACCACTACACTATGTATTCAGCATCTACTCAATGTCAATGTCATGCAAATAAGGATTATCCATCAAGGTAAACCAGCGTAAAGTATGCTAACTCAAGCGAGATGAATCATACATAATCCAAATAGAACCAGCTAAACAAATATTACAACACAATGTGGGGGCTTCAAATTAAAAAAGTTCCTTCAATGAGGTCATGCACTCAAGTTCAAAATTTTGCCTTGCTGCGTGAATCTGTTCGTTTATCTCCATAACATATAAAAGCAACTGCAACTCCATTACTGATCAAAATCAACTCAAACAGCAACCTAACGCCTCTTAAATCATACAGAAACCTTAGAAAGACATTTCAATTCCGGAACTCCAAAAATGCAACTTTTATACAGCATACATGTCGGGCTTGGTGGGTAGGGTATATGACATACCAGACGATTCCGCTGCTCTGAAATTCTATCAAGCTCCCTCTGCAATTTAAAAAAAAAACAGAATACCAATAACAAATTTAGTAAAAAAGATGAGTACTGAACCAATCCATTCAAAGAACATTTTAGAATACAAAATGTTCGGGCAAAAGTAAAGTAGACTAGTACCCAGCCAATTGATCAAGAATGACTACTTCATTTATTCATATTAATATTAATTACTACATTTTCTTACCTTCAAACTATCAATTTCTTCTTCTTTGGCATTGTGGGACCCGCCAGCAGGGAGAGAGGAGCGGCCAGCGGCAGCGGAGAAAATATCGACATCGGATGACTGATTGAAACCTTTAGGGAATTCTGGAACTCTCTGAGACAAATCCCGGGGAGGCGAATAACTCACTCCGACGTAGGACACCGCCGGATATGATTGCCGTTGCTGCGGCGGCGGCGGTGGCGGAGGAAGGGATTTCTGAGTGGCGATGGACAAGGCCTGCTCTTCAGCTTGGACAAGCTGGTCGACGAAATCTGCGTCCCATTCTTCGTCGAAACCCTCGTCCGCCATTGCTGCAAAGGTTTCTCTTTTTTCTTATTTTTTTTCAGTTTATATTTTTCATCTGCCCGATTTCTCCATTTTCGCGCGCTTCCCCCCTTTTGTCAGGGTAATATTCGAAAAGAGAGAGTAATTTAAGTGATATGCTAAAATGCTCCCAATATTTTTTTGGCATTACCTTTAATTTTCTATTCGACTATTACTACACGGTTGATACGGTTTTCGTCAAAATTATTTCTGAACTATTGAAATTGGTGTAATATTATTATTCATATATTTATTAGGTAAAAAATTTATTTGACGTCAAATTTTTAGCTCATCAATATTTTGATAAATTATTTTTGAATTTATATTTTTAAATTATGTGGCATCTTTCTGTAATTTATTTTAAAATAGTCCTTAATTAATTTTAAAAAAATCAAATGCATAACTCCATATTCAACTAAACGAATTATATTTGTTTTTAACTAAAAGATCCGTGTCTCTTCTTATAAAAATAAAATCAACGTATTTTTCTTCCTCTTCTCATTAGGATTCTACTTCTATGAATTTCACCATTTTTTGAATAATGGGCTTTTTAGGTTTTCTTTGTTAGTTAAATTTCTGTTTGTTTATTTTTGTTATCATATCGAAATCTTCTTATGTTTCTTTTTGTCATCAAGGATAGTCTTGTGTTGCGGATTGATTGACAATCATTTTACTAACATAATTTCTAAGAATGTTGGATGTTACTTCAACAAATGTTATGGCGCTGGATTTAGTTATTATGGTTATTGAGAATGGCTTGAAAAAAGAACTTCGACCTCATATGTCAATGATGACCTACAATTAAAAGGTTTCATCAAATATCAAATGTCATTCGTCATGAATAATGGTGTACGCATAATTTTTTATAATTGATGTCGATATTTAAAAACAAATAAATAAATAATATATCAATATAATATTAATAAAAAATATTTAAAGCATACTAATAAAACATAAATCAAGTAAATTACTGCAACATATTATTGTGTCCAATTCCGTTTTGGACAAGTAATTACATTTCTATAATAGGATGCAAATTGTATTCTGATTCAACAAGATTATTTATCCTAATTTGACTTTTCAAATCCCCATTACATTTACTTTTATCTCAAAAGGCCCCAAAAATAAAAAAATAAATTTAGGCTTGCTGAAGATCGAACTCGACCAGACTACTCAATCCCAAAAGCAAACGACCGAGCCAAGAAAGATCACTTGTTCAAATAATGTCACTAATATTTTTGTACTTAAATTCTGATTTTTTTCCCAATTATATATATAGTGGCGGACTCAGAATTTTAAATAAGGGGATTCAAAATCTAAATAAGTAGACACACGAGCTAGTCGAAGAGGGTTCGACGTCTACTTTATATACATAAAAAAATATTTTAACCATGTATAAATAGTATAATTTTCCGCCGAAGGGGTTCGGATGAACCCCCTCGGCACAAGGTGGGTCCGCCACTGTATATATATAAAATTAAAATTTTCAATAAAGCATTATCGATCGACATCCCTTGACATAGGGTGGATCCGACCCTGATCATGAAAGGAACAATTTAAAGATCGTGAATAATATAATTAATATTATTGATCCAGATTTAAATTAAAAAAAATGTATGTCTTGAAGAGATAACGCGTCGAATTTAAAGTTGAAAATGCATTGATTTTATTGTATTGGGCTACTTACCACGTGGGTGTCCAATGTATTGTGAGTATAAAGTTAAATATCAAGTGGAGTTCGTCTCTTAGGGACGGAGGGATTGGATAACTAGCTACCAAAATAGTGAGTGATATTTAAAGTATTGCGAGTAATAAGATTCTCATGTTAATAATAAATTATTTCATGTATGTGAATGGATTTTTATCTGAAGCTCTTGTTAAACCTTAAAAGGTATATCTCTTGATGCTATCAAGTCGCATAAATTATCTGTGTGTGAATTATGCGTGTTAGCCTGGTATTTATTTGGGTTTAGTCCATTATATGCGAAGTGAGAGATGTTGAATATTGAGTTTGAATCTTGGATCTCTCATATAGACTGATCTGACCCTCTTAGGAGAAATAATTAAACCTAAAGAAAGTTATTAAGAAGTTACCACATATACAATGTGTGTTCCACCCTATTCAATTTTCTTTTTCTCCATGATAGAGAAAAACACATTGGTTGTCTACATTTCCTGACAATTTTTTTAAGTTCTTAATTAATTTTTTTTTTAGAAAGATGAACTAATCATTATTTTATCCTAATCATAATTTTTTACTACATATAACAATCATAATTAGTCATTTTTTTTTGCAGTAGACCGATTCACTTGAAAAATTAAAATAAAAACAATTGTAACCATTCGTTTTTTGATATTACGAAACTTTGTATTTCTAATCATACCAGGTGAAATGTGTATGCTATTCATGCAATAGAAAGTGAAAAAATAATTTTATGTGTATTTGCAATACCTAAACAAGAGCACTATGTACATAATAACTAATGTTGCATCTTTTTGTAACTCTCAATCGAGGAAAATTTACAATTATTATTTTTTCGGCGTGTATTAGATAAACCCACTTCTATCATATATCAATAGCTTGCAAGTCATGTAGGAGATGTAAATCAAATTAGACAAATCTGATGCGATCAACATGACTGAGAATTGATCTATGTCCTCCTTTATGGATATACTGCACCAATTCAACCATCATTAGTGCCTAGAGTTTGATCTTGAAAATTCAAGGTGAAATTTAAATCATTAAATCAATATCTAATCTTGTGTTTAGGATATTTAAAATCAATATATATATACAAAAAAATCTAAAAAATTATATTACATATACAATATAATTTTTTTTATCGAGGAACTTCAAGTGAACATGTTTGAGTAAGGGGATTCCTTGCTAATTTCAGAGAAACCCTCTTCTTCAAGCATTAACTTAAGGAGTTTGTGTCCTACCTAAGCCTTACTTTCCGTCCGACTAGCATGGTGTCATATCACTCTTGAAAGAACACGAGATCTCGATCAATCAGAGCAATTTCCTGGGGAAAGGGGCAGAACCATCCCCACCTTATCAAGACAATTTGGTACCTGTTTTCACCTTCTAAATCCGCCCCTAATTATTATCATAGCATTTACATAACGTATTTCTATATTATAATCTGGTTTGTTCATGTGTCGAACAAGCAATCATGAAGAGTTTTATAAAAAGTTAATACTACTATTTATCATATAGTAATATACATAGAGATTGATGTCTCTTTAAAATTTTGGAATTTTTTAATTTTAAAAGTGCCATTTGTTGCATCGGGGATACGGCAGAGAAGTCGTTTTATTGAGATATTTAAGCAGAAAAGTGGTGGGCCTAAAGACAGCAAGAGGAGAAAATAGAGCCTGTTTGTATGGGCTTTAAATTGATTTTGATCAATTTAAATTTTTTTTTTAGTTTTTGAACGTGTTTGTCTAGTGCTAACTTTAAGTCTCTTAAAGTCAGTCAAAAATGAAAAAGTTAGGATTCCTAACTTTTTTTTCCTAAGTGCTTAAAGTCATTTTCTTTGACCATGAAAATTACTTTTATATCCCTTATATTTTAACTAAATTTCCAAACTATCCTTTTTATTCTTTTAACCCTAAAATTCACATTATTTTCCTCATTTAAGCACTTTTATCCAAATACTCAACTGCTTATTTATAAGAATAATTTTCAGCACTTCAAAGTTCTAAAAACACTTCATACACAAGAGTTACTTTTTTAAGTCCATCCAAACGGGCTCATGGACTGCATATCTAACTTCCAATAGTCTACCCCATTCCCACTGTGAAACAGTGAACATGAGAGCCACTTGCCATTTTTTAAAATTTTTTATATATACTTATTTGATTTATTTATATAATTTTGATTTAATATGAAATTTAAAAAAAATTAAAAGATTTTTCAATTTTATAATTGTACGTTAAAGATATATAAAACGTGTAAAAATATGCTTTTATCGTATAATCTTAAATACGCTAAGTGAAAAATTATAATTAAAAAATTATCAAAAAAAAAGAGACATTATTTTAGAAATGAACTAAAAAAGAAAGTAAAACAAATAGACTACTAATTACGTGTTCGGAGTGATTTGTACACATTAATCAAATTTTACAAAATAATTATCTTTCACCGCGTACAATAATTAATTTTACATGAAATTTTATACTCATCAGCACAGAATATACTTAATACTCCCTTTTATCAATACAATAACACAACTATTTTAATACTCACATTATATATGTTAAAGAAAAATTACAATGAAAATACACTACATTTTACCATACATATTATATAAAATAATTATATCTATATTTACTATCTCATATTAATATAAATATCAAATAATTATGTATCAATTTGCTATCTATCACCACCACGATCGTCACGTATAATTATGAACACACTCACATGGCACTTGCGTCTAATTTAAGTACTTGGCTTCGCCTCCAACCAATTGGATTTTTTAATTTGCCCTTTGTCTAATCAGTGAATCTTGACAAACCGTCCCTTTGTGTTTATTGGCACCTTTTCATTTCTATCACTTTCATCTTCCAAATAAATACCATTTCCTTCATCCAATTTGCAAATACAATAAGTTTTCAAAGTATTCTAGTCAAGTCTCTTTCTTTTATAAAAAAATTTAAAATAGATTTTTTTTTGATAATTTTCTCAGAGTTGTTTAATATGAAGAATAAAATAGATAAACTTATCTCATGAATTGAAATATTTTATCAAAGTAGTTATCTCATCATATATGATATAATTTATTTCATTATTATAGTATAAATGATGAAAATTGAAATAAATAATCTCATAGATTAATTAATACCTCTAATCAAATTCAAAATAAAATAATACTATATTTTATTCCAACATTATTATCATCCCTTAAGTTTTTCACCTAATGTATGTAAGACTACGAAAATAAAGAATATTTTGATATATTATACATATTTTTAATTTGAAATCTTAAATTTTAAATATCTTTTTTATTTTCTTAAATTTCATATCAGATGAAAATCAAACGAACAAATTCTAAATAGGGAATATACAATTTTTTATAATTTTCAGGAATTTAAATTATTTAAAATTAAATCGAATCCAGACAAAACCCATCAACGGAGGCGAACTTATCTTCCCTTTTCTTTCTTTGTTTCTCTCACTATATTCCTAGAAAGAGAAGCTGAATTTTTGTGTCGAAAAATAAGATCAGAAGACACCCTTTTGGGTGAAATTTTCTTCTGATAGTAGTAAAGAGCTTAATAATGGTGGGAATTTTTTCTAGATTTTCTGTCAGCAGAAACGGGCATCGTCGAGCTCAAAGTGCACTTGTGAGTTTTTTTTTGTTTTGAGTTCATTCTTGGTAAATTCTTTAACTTTTATGTAAATTGGGTTGTTTTTCGATCTGGGTATCAAGATTTTCTTCTTTAATCTCCTTTTTTATGTTAATTTGATAATGATATGAGTCATTTGATTCTTTTCATTTGAAAAGATATTAGCTTTAGATCGACTGATCATACATACTTAAAAGAAAAAGTTATGGACTTTAGATTGTTAATGGGTTAATCTTTTGTTTTTGTATGAATTTTCTTTTTGAATTTTGTAAAGTTAGGTCCTTTTTAGATTTTTGAAATGTGGGATTGACTAGTTCAATGGTGTGTAAGGTGTCTCTAAATTTGAGTTTGATTTAGACATTTTTCTGCTGACATGTTTGTGTTAGTGTTCTTAACTGTTAAAATCAACTATACTGACTTTATTTTAAGTAATTGTATCTGAGCTCTTTTCGGAAACAACCTCGTGTTAAAGATCTGCATACATTCTATCCTCCCCAGACCCCACTTAGTGGGATTCCACTGGGTATGTTGTCGTTGTTATTGTATCTGAGCTCTACCCTGCAAAGGTAGAGGTAAGGTAGAGGTAAAGTCTGTGTACATCTTGCCCCTCCTCAGACCCAGTTGTGGGATTACACTGGGTGTGTTGTTATTGTTGGTGTAAGTAATTGTATTGAAGTCATACTTATTTCACTCGAAACTATAGCATCTGGTTTTATTTATAGTGATTTCTGTTTTATATGAAAATGCAGGATGAAACGGAAGTGTTGCCCCCAAATACAGAGGCAATAGGTGCTGTTACTTTAGCTGGAGCTTCCTCTATCAACCCTCATGGTATTGAAATTGCAGTTGAGTTCAAACCAGTTGAACACCCGACTGAGCCTCTACATAACGATCGGCCAATTCAATGTCCATTACCAGAACCTTCAATATTGAATGTAAGTTTGCTATTATTCTGTATTATGAAGTTGTGTTGGATAGATATGCAAGTACACTATTATTTTTCCTATCAAACATGTTTATTTGATTGCATTATTGTATAGAGGTTACCCCCATCCCCTCTTTCCACATAAAATTTCTGTTACAGTAAGTTTGTGTATGTCGAATGGATTCAATATTCAATTGTGAGGATGTAAGAGATGAGATTCAATAACTTGCAAATGTTATAGTCTGCTGGCTTTTCAATCTACAAACATGTGAAGTATGATATACTTATGATATGTAAGCCAGTCATTCTACATGAAGTGAAAACTTTAGTGCTGTCTAATTTGGTGATTACCCAGTATAAAACTTCTGCAACCTGCAAGATGGTCCTGCCTATTCCTACTGTCAGCTTTAGAGATGATGGCTATATCTAGCATTTAACATATATTTTAACAATGGCATGCCGCCACTGAAACTCTACTTATGTGATTAGGAGTTAACTATATTGCATTAATACAGAGAGAAGTGATGACTCATGAAAGAATCAGCTCATTGTTTAATTCTTTATAGCTGCAAGCTGTTGACCCATTTCTAGCTTTCAAAAATTAATTGGATTTATTTGGTTCTTAGTATCTT
Organism: Solanum dulcamara; assembly: GCF_947179165.1. NCBI lineage: Eukaryota > Viridiplantae > Streptophyta > Magnoliopsida > Solanales > Solanaceae > Solanum > Solanum dulcamara. Next base: position 71,772,334 of record NC_077241.1, on the reverse strand, counting down.
TGCTCCAAGCCTCCATGTCCAGAAGTTAAGAATGTTAGCTGCAAGACATGAATTAACCATCTTAATTTGTAGGTTTTCCAAAAGTAAATGTGATTCCTTGTGATTGGTTACTGAATTCTGTTTATTGGATTTCACTGACAAATATTTCCTAGAGAATGAATATTTCATGCTCTTTTTCCTTTTGTGTGGGGAAATAAAATGACAAAACAAGAGATTAAGAAATCTATGAATGGAAAAGCAAGGAAAAGAAATGCCATCAACTTACTTGCACTCTTCTCTGGCTTCCATTCCTCTCAGGCTCTCACTTCATTATTTTTTCTTCTTACGTCCATCTAAACAAAAACAAACTGGTATTCACTATCAACCTTGCAATAGTTTTGTCAGATATCATGTTTTGAATTTATTTTTCTTGTTTCAGACTTTACATGTGTCAGAAAATTTCCAGTTGGAAAACATCTTTGCTTTTTTCTTTTTATTATTTCCTATATAAAACATTGTAACCAGTTTTCTTATCATTAAACATCTATAAACTAGTCTCTTTTTTGACTCTACCAGTGGAAATCTGTCATTGTGTTAAGGAAGGGTGATATCCCGATGGGAAATACAACCTCAGCATTCAAAGGAAGGGAACCCTTCCTTGATTCTGTATGGGAAATACAATCTCAATATGCGAAGAGAAGTCTTCCTTGATTTTTTCCTTGCTGCATGTCAAAATGAATAAGGAAATAAAGGTTCTATAAAAAAATGAATTAAGTAAAAGAAAGGGGCTTGTGCAATTGCTGAGAAGAAGAGGATACTTTTCTTGCGTGTGTACACAAATGATTTGAGAGATGGCAGAGTCATAAGACATGATTAGTCACTTTTTGAGTGATCTGAAGTTTGGTGACTAAAAGATACTGTTAATATATAATCTCATATGTATCTGCTTTGCTTGTGTTCTTCCTCTGTTGGTTGTAATAAGGTGTTTAAGTTCAACTGTTAGATATAATGGAATGGTTTGCCAAACCAATGAAGCTTTTAACTATCCTGTTTGAGAGAATAATGAGATTACTTCGTATTTCGCAAGAAATAATAGGGTCACTTTGTCTCTCCAGCTCTTCTATATACCTGTTTGTTCTACTTCTTCTGATTGCTAACTGGGAACATATGTATTTTGTCAATTGTCACTCACAGGATGGGAGAATATGGAAGGAGCGAGTGTCTGCAGTCCGAAGAAGGGCTGATATTCCAGTTATGCAGGAGGGAACAACTGCAGCGCCTGAGGCAGCTGGAACAAAATCTAGACCACCAATGAATCGGGTTATTCTTCCATCAATCAGTGCACCTGAACACAATATCCTCAAACTACTGGAGGAATCTGGAATCTAGCTGATGCTTTGCTGAACCTGTCTCAGAGTACATTTGTTATACCAGATAAACCTGATTTTCATACCTTACTTCTTTCCAAAGTTTCTCTTCTTGCTTTCAATGAAATGTTTGTAATTCTATTTTTATAGGTAACTTCGCACATTCGAATGTAAATATTTCTTTTCATACTGATTGAAATATAGTTTCCAATTGCTCACTATGGTTTTCATTAGGTGATTGAATCTTCTAAGCGTGTTTTATAATGATATCATCTGCGATAGATTTACTCATAAGACATGCCAAGGAAGTTATGTGGCGATTGGAATTAAAATATGCATGTCAAATCTCTAGAAAATTTGAAGCAGCCTCCAATGTTGCTTATGGTATTAGCTTTAGCTGTCTATGTACTCACCCTGAAGTATGAGCTTCTTTTAGGTATACAATGGATAACTGGGTTTGTAAATTTTGAGAGGATGTGATATTTAAAACTTTTGAACTCCATAATTTGTAGCTGAAGGGGATTGAAATGACATCTACATTGAGTAAAATGTAAATCCAGTGAAAGGAATGTTGAAAACCTTAGATATCTATCTGAGGTGAAATAGAGATCATGCATGTGAATTCTTAGATATCGAATTGATCGATACAGATGCAACCCTTCTAAATTCTTCTCCATTTGAACTAGTATGAGTTAGAATTGTGCACGTCTTTTGAGGAAGATGACATAGAATGTTCTTTCACTCTGCATTTTCACTCAAAAGTCAAAATTGTGGTTCTGTAGAAGAAATACTGTTGAGTTCTTCAATATGGAGTTGATCTTATTGTAAACTATCTTTTTCAGTGTAGACTATATATCATCTGATGGTATATTGTGGAGAAATAAATTATAGCATCTGAGTATCCAAGGGTGTGGCCTAATGATGAATGAAACATGATGACCATTAAGGTCAATGGCAGGTGATGAAAACTATGGAGATCAGGGTTAAGAAAACTCTAGGTGAATTATTCCATCTAAGGCTTGGTTGGTAGAGTTAACCGTTACATGTGCTGGTGAGAGGTAACAAATACTTGATAGAATAGTTGAGATTCACATCAGTTTGTTCAAACACCACCATTATCACAGGAAAAGAAAAAGAGAATTTTGCATCTGATGTTTTGCCGTTGCTAATAGAATTACATGTCAGTAAAAATTCATATCGTCATTGAGGCGTAACTTTATTGGTTATGCCCTTGCTCTGTGTGCATTCTCATATTATCCTTCTTGTTAAATTAGGTTTTAGACCTAACTTACACCCCAAAAGCTACCTCAAAGGGAAGAGGATTGTCCAAGCCTTATAAGGAGTCCATCCATCTCATTAACCACCGATGTGGGACTTTTGTAATTTTTCAACACCCCACCTCACGCCCAGTGCTTAGTATCTGGTGCGTGGGCAATTTTAACTTCGGGGGCTCAACATTGGGTGAGACAAGTCGTGCTCTGATACCATGTTAAATTAGGTCTTCGACTAGAAGAGGTATTCATTGACTTTTTTGTCATGTTTGATTTGAAAGTTTCATCTCTGAATACAGGAGTTGGTTAGAAAAGTCAATTCCTTCTACTTAGAGAAACCATGTGCTGGTATGATTTGTTACCAAGAATAGTGGGTCTTGCTTCTCAAATTAGCAAACATTAAGCTAGGATTTTACAACCTAGCTTAATGTGGAGATGTTCATTTTCTTGGAGAGATGGATAAGATAAACTGACTGGCAGTAAGGTAAGTGAAAGTAGTGGCTATACCATATATGTCCTCATTAGGAAAGAAGTTAAAGGAGGCCCTGTATGAGCTGTGTATACTAATGAGTTGGCATTGAAGGCATGAGCAAAAGTAAATAAAGGGGGGAGGGGAAGAGAGATCTTTTCACTGATGGAAATATACATGCATTTTACACTATGATATGTTGTTTCTTTCTATCTGCCTAAGCCTTGATGGTCAGCGTTATTCGGTACTTGTGCTAATGGGAGGTAACAGGATACTTGTGAAATAATAGAGATATACGCAAAATTGGAGCAGACACCACCATTATAAGAAAAAATACACACGACGTGATTCTTCTGCCAGTTGTTAAGAGCTTAGAGGTGACTTGGAAATTTAGAAGAGCTAAACGGGCAATTCGGGAACATTAAATGGATGCTTAGCTTTGGGATTCACAAGGTATTTTCGAGGTCCCCTGAAGCTTCCATGATTCATCCATGACCTCCATTGCCATCTTTGATGCATATCGTGGACATGACTCGCGCCAAGTTCCCCATGACCAACTCCTATATCAGTTGAATAAACTGATGCAGAAGAGCTGAAAATGAAGACAAGGAGGAGGAGGTAGAAAAAAGGCTTAAACTGCAGGACCATTATGTTGTCTTTTGTAACTGTTATACATTTCTTGGATAATTGGGGCTTCTTATAGAGGTAAAAAGGTGTTACTTTTTTCTTCACTTAAGAAAGATGTCACAAGCAATATCATTTTAGATCACACAATGAGTCACACTCTGACTATTGATTGCTTGTCTTAATTAGAGCCTGTGATTATTAGTGTTTTGTTTTGTTGTAAGGGTCATGAGACTTGTGTTGTTGCCATCATTCTGTTGGCGGATTTGTGTTGCTGAAATGAATGCATTTGGGATTGAATCATGACATTTGAGTGGGCAATTATCTTTTTCTTGTTTTATAAATGAGTTTAACTTCAACGCACCAATAAATGAGAGAATTTTAATATTAACAAAGCCACATAAAAGATTACTAAATGGCAACTGTTTGTAATAAAGTTGGATTAGTAACTAAAAGTAAGGAGGTAATAACCTACAACAGGTAAAAAAAACAGTGATACAATAAATAAATCTTTACACTAATACAATTATATCATTTTAGAAAAAAATTAGTGTAGTACTTAGTGTTAAACAGGCACTATTTGTGATGGAAAAGGTGAAAAAAATAAATTATTTCTACCTACCATTCCAAGGAAGAATCAAAGCATGGACGAGGAAATTTGGGATCAAGTTCCTTTTGTTTTAATTTTTTATTTTAATTTTCTTTTAAAGTATTACTCTCCAGGAAACAGCCGTCCTACCTTGATAGGAGTAAGGTCTGCGTACATTCTACCCTCCCCAGACCCCATGTTGTGGGATTTCACTGGGTTGTTGTTGTTGTTGTTTCTTTTAAAGTATTACATATTCAGAAAATTTTAGTTGGATCCTTTTTTAAAAAAAAATTATTTTGTAATGGAAAATCAATTGCAGTTAGTCCCTTATGTATAATGAGCGGTAAAGAACGTTTTATCATTAATCAGAAGTCGCAGATTTGAATTCTAGAATTTAAATCTTTGTGATAAGGAGAGCTTATCTAAAGCATTAGGGGTGGACATGTCTGCGGTATTAAAAATTTTAGTTCGGTAATTTTGATTTTGGGTATATATCACAATCATACCAAATTAATTCGGTATGATTTGATATATTTAAGTTCAGTTTCAGTATTTTGCGATATGGTAAATTGATAATCACAGTTTGTTTGACTTTGATTTTTCAAAAAACGTTTCAATTACAACATACTACCTTACACATAGAGAAATATTCAAAACAAAGTACAAGTATATTCCTTTCCTTAATTAATTACACAAAAATATATTGATAGAGTAGTCAAAGTCCCAACGTCTAAATAATTAATTTTGTACTATTACTAATTTATATATTTATTACTCTCATAATTATATATAATGAATTGTATATGTAAATATATACTTCGGTATGATATTCACTATTTATTTTCCAAAATCAAATGCCATACAAATACCAAATAAATTAAAATACATACCAAAAATTTGATAATACTAAAACTATGATATCAAAAATTTTAATTTCGATATAATAATCCATATCTACTGCACCATATCCACCTCTAACCGCGGGTACCGAAAACAGAATGGAAAGAAAAAAAAAAAATCTTTTTGAATCCAAAAATGAAAAATGAAGAAAAGAAATGCTATAAACTTGTGTGATCCTTTTCAGTGTCCTCTCCATTTTGTTTGACTTTTTCTTGTCCTTGATGTAGTATCCAAACAAAACCAAACCTCAAATTCAGAATCAACACTTGCAAATATCTTACGTATGTGTCGGTAAATAGTATCCAATAAGAGAGTTCATGCTTTAGTAAAAGTTTTCGAATTCGAGACTTGAAAAACGTGTTAATTTTGATATTTTGTCTTTAATAAAAAAAAGTCTAATAAAAACAATGTCATGAATGAGTGGTAGTCTTAATTTTTTGGCTTTGCTTAACGAATTGTTTAAAAAAAATAGAAGGATATTTTAAGATAGTAAACCTACTCAATTGATCAAAAATTATGTTTAATGAACAAAAATTAGAACTCGGGTACGTTGTCCATCAGGCATAGGTTTTAATTTTTTCCATCAAATATAAGTTCTAATTTACGTTAAAACTTATGTATGATGGACACATATATTTTTAAGGTATATTAACAAGTTATTTAAAGTGCCAATAATAATTAAGCATTTTAACTTTGAGTATGTATATTTCGAAATCTCAACTCGTTTTTATTATGTCAGTTGAACACTTTAACTTATCAAATGATCATCTAGACATTTTCAAAAAAAATTGTGTCACACCAATGTCGAGTGTCCGTGAGACACAGTTGAGATAAGTTGGGAGAATTAAGGTGTCAGCTAAAGTCAAATTTGAGTGATTGTTTATATATTATCCTCCGCTTCAACAAGAAGGGGGGAATAATTCATTTGCTTCCACTTTTGGCATGCCTATAGGAAGAAGCTTCACCTCTGAAACACACAAGATTTAAAAATTAGTATTGTTGACAACTACTTTTGAGATAAACCATGTGGTATTATCATAGTTATTGTTAAACAATGATTAATACTCTTGGTAAATGAACAACCTAAGTAGAGATAAATTACATGATGACCATTCTAGACGTTCAACTAGTTAGGTGATTTTTTTTTCAATCTGTCTAACATCTGTATAACATCTTTTTCGAGACAGGACATATAATGGAGATTTTCTATTTTTGCGGTTCCAATTTTGTCGTCAGAGTTATCTTGTATTTGTGATGGCAGAAGATAGCAAGTACTCGATTTAATCAGCTTTACTCGAATACATAACTAACTAATACACTTCAATTCCGACTTCTAAACAAGATAGGGTCGACTACATGATCGATCAACAGAAGAAAACATCGTCTTGATATGATATGGTACTTGAGATATGACCCAAAGAAAAGGAATAAAGATTCTACATTTATTCAAACATGCTTTAATACAAGACTTTGTAAATACAACAACATGTTTATCTATAAAAAGCCTAAAACTAACATCAAGATTCAAGATTGAGAAGAGCTAGCTAAAGGGGCAATTCTGGTATATCGAATCGATGAATAATCGTTGGATTAACGAGGTGTTTTCGAGGCCCTCTGTTGCTTCCATGATTCATCCATGGCTCCTTTTGCCATCTTTGATGGACTCCATGAACATGTCTTATGCCTTGTTTCCTATGAACAACAGTTGATGAATGAACTGTGGAACTTAAAAAAATGAAGACAAGAATAAGAAGCAAAGTGTAAAAAGGTCTCAACTTGGAGACCATTTTGTGTTATGTTTTTTAGATTGAATTCTTGTGAGAGTTAAAGGGGGTTTTTTATAGAGGAAAAAAGGGGTATCTTTACTTCAGTTAGAAGTCACTTTTATCTCACAAGTTTCACTCTTGTGTATTGATTGCTTTTTGTTGGATCATATTCGTGTCGGATTCTCCAAAATATACTATTTTAAAAAAATCAAATACCCATTTATTAATATTTTTGAAAAGTTCTAACAACATATAATTTATTGTTGTAGTTTTTTTCTTTTTCAATTTTGATTCCTTGTCAATAATTGTTGTAGTAGTTATTTGGTTATAGTTTTGTTGGTCATGATTTACTTGTGTTGCTGTCATCATTCTGTTGGTGAAGTTTATCTGCTAAATAAGTGCATTTGTGATTTAGTTGTGACACTCAAGTGGATAGCTATCTCTTACAATTTTTACTCCTTCCATTTCATATTATATGAAATATATTGACTGGTCACAAAATTTTAAAAATTAAAGAAGATTTTCTTTAACATGTAAGTCATGTATGAGTTTAAATTATATTACATAGTTGGTATAAAGATTTACAGATTGTAACAGTTAATTTATCTTAGTTTCAAGATTAGAAATTTCATATTTTGAAAATTTTTATGATGAATGAATGATTTATATATTGATGACGTATATAATTTAAACTCGTCAAATATGTACAAAATACAAAAAAATGTTAAAAGTAGGACAGATGTAATATATCTATTTGGTGATGGAGCTACATATAGTCAAAATCAAGAGAGGTGAATATCCACTAAGCTTAAGTGGTGGATTGGTCATTTCACAATCAATAACCTTATCAGATCCATTAATAAGCTTTTATCTGGTACACTTGTCAGTTTTCTTAGAATCAATAACCACCTAATATTCACAGCAGTTAGCCTTTTATAGCTGGTTTGGAGGGTTGGTTAGTTTAAATACGATATTTTGATTGTTACTTAAATTTTATTATATTGTATCATTAAATTTATCACTATATAAGGACAAAAAGATGACCAATTTGGAGTGACTTCTTATTTTGTTTTTGCTTGTTATTTAATAATTGTATTTTATCATTTACGATATTTCTTTACCCTACTTTTCTTTTTAGACTTATTCTTCAAGAGGTTTAATATCATTAACGACGAGAAATGATACAATTTATTCCTTCAGTAATATTTATAACCAATTCACTATCCCATATTACACTGGAGAGGAAAAAGAAGAAATACTTGATTTTTTTTTTGTGGAGTGTACTATGATTTTGGGTAGTAGGTAGAAATGAGCTACCCTTACCTAACGGGGTCAATTGATACTCCTTCGACAAAAAATTACCCTATATAGATAAGTTTTTTGTTGTGTAAAAGCATATTTGGCACCACAAAGTAATGATAGGGCTAAACTATTAATGAGAGGCAAGTGTCGTAAATTTTGCATACAGGACATTTTTTAAAAATCCTTTTCCCTATATATAATATTATGTTGAATCCCCTTATAAGGTGTAAATAATATTTTGACTCACTTTGGTGAAATTTTTTGCTCCGTCACTAAATTAATAGGAGGCATATCAATATACATTAGGATGTGTTTTCTCTATACTGTGTGATGCAAAATACTTGCATGAACAAATTGTTTACACCAAATAAAGCAAGTATTCTGCTCATATGCTCATGTCAATCAAAAGCAAAATCTACATTTACATTTACAACAGAAGGATGAGGTAAAATGCAAACAAGTATTTATTCTCAACCTCGAATTGTTATCCAAGATCCCTTTGAGGAGCATTAGAACATACACTAAAAATGGCACAAACTCCAGATATTCACTTGAAACAACACCACTGTCTGTAAAAACCATGAAAAGGCGATGGTGAAAAATATAAACTCAACTTATTTCCATATTACATCTCTCTCTCTCTCTCTCTCTCTCTCTCTCTCTCTCTCTCTCTCTCTCTCTCTCTATTTGTCCTAATCTACAATATCAACATATGTTTTAAGTTATTTCACTCCTGCTGGATGAATGGACACGAGCTAATATCGGTTGTACTATAAAATGAATCTTCTGCTCCAACATTGTAGGTCTCTTCTTTTTCCTCATCCCACTTCGCGACCTCCCTTATATACTTGAATGCCTCATCAACAGTTATTCGTTCCCTTGCCCGAGCTTGCCACACAAATAGTTTTCTACCTGTGAGGGAAGCATAGAGGCCTTTGAACTTCATTGCAACATAGTAATATGCTTGGTGAGCTAGTGACTGGCTATTGGTGTGAGGTCTCAGTGGACTGAAATCAGTGAACCATTCACAAGCGCCCAATGGCACACGGCTGACCTTTTCCTCGAGCAGGTCATACTTGTTCAAAACTAAGACAAATGGGGTCTCTTTGAAACAAGGAAGCCTGATCATTGTTTCGAAAAGTTCCCTGTTATGCATCATCTTGTTCTGAAGTAGTGCACCACTACCACTTTCCTCTGGAGCAACCCACATCTGATCATAATCACCAAGTGAAACACAGAATACTACGACACGGACATCTTCAAACATCTCAACCCACTTGCATCCTTCATTCATTCCCTTGGCATTTAGTCGAATTAGCTGATACCTGTTCAAAAGGACATAAAAGCATTATTACCAAAATCATGGCAAGCAAAGATAATCATAACTTGTATAAGTACACTCATATTGTTTTGAAGAGGCTATACTCTATTAAAATATTTCAATTGTAGTTCTGATGCTTAGTAGTAATTTAGTCTATGTCCCTAGACTATTAACATGTGAATGTATGTCGTCGGATTTATCTTTTAGCAAGTTTTCAGTGTCGACAAAAGACTGAGTTCCCTAACAATAAACACATGTTTGACTAAAGAACTGCTCTTCTTTTCAATGGAGAGGAACGAATGACCTCTTTGCTAGACCAACTGTCCCTTTTGGAGATCTTATGAACCTAACTAGCATATTTTAGCACAAGCACCTACTTAACACAAAGGGACATCCTAATTTAAGCTACAAGCCCTAACCTTCCGGACGGAACCTTTTTTTCCTTTACTTGAATTTTTGATCATATGATCATTCACTAGCTATATATAAGTGAAATACTGAACATCAGAAGTTAACAGCAACAGTAATTGCAGATGTATATAAATCATCATCAGGTGGCGTCTATATCAATACGAATAATTATGCTGCCCATCAAATTTGGATTATCATACAGTACATCCAGAAAATTCCAAAATTTTATAGAACAAAAGAAAACTACTGAATAGTAGCTTCACGGACAACAAATACAAATATCATCGTAGAGGGAGAATGGCTACCTGGTGAGAGGGGGAGGAGCTTCCAGATTGTCTCCATAGGTTTCAGACATTGGGCTACGATCATCCAATTGGAACTCCATAAAGGCCAACCCATTCCCTTGTGTAACTCCTTCTGCATACAGAATGTCTTGCTCCGAAGGTTCATACTCATTGCTTGATACCTCCACAGCCTAAAAAGAGACAAGTTAAATATCCATTTTTACCTTCCAAAATGATGAGCAAAATCAACTCTTTCAACAAAGTGTAATCAAGAATAAAGAAAAGTGGGGCTACATATTAACTTTAGTGCCTTGGGGAATGATCTGGATTCTACAACAATGGAAAGGAATGACCTTCTAGCACTCAAAACATTAGGCTGTCTATGAAGGTACCTCGGTACTCACCCCAAAAGTGAAAAAAATTAAAAAGATCAGGAACAAATAACTACAAACTTACTTATAAAAAGAATGGGTTAAAAGAATCTTTAGAGAAAAATCATGATATAGATCTTATTATAGCACACAACTGATATATGAAACTAGAATATGGTTAAAAGAAATTAGCAGGTGAAAAGTGTTAAATGCATGGTCCTCCACTGGAATCTATTAGATACTTCAATAATTCCTCCATAAACATCTGAGAGACTGCGACTGTTCGTAAATGTATGTTGGTGGATGAAACTAATTACAAACTTTATATTGGATAGGTTGGTTCAAGAAATGATTCATATGCAAAATACCTTGCTCAAGAAGTAATCCGCTACATCTGGAAGAAAATGAAGCTCATTTCTTCTCTTGTATGTTTCCTGTATAGCAGGATCCTTCCAGACCTCTTCAACCAACGGAGCATATTCACGTGTAGCTGCAGGGAAGAAAGCATCCAAATCTCCGGTGGCTATAATATCCAGTAGCCAATCAGAGAAATGCTTCAACCTTTGATTTAAGGAATACACACACTGGCTGTCTTCCACAGATTCAGGGTTACAACCTATAAAATTGAAATCAGTTAGTAAAATGCAGCCACTTGGTCCTTTGTCCATGCCATTGCCAGCTGCTAATAGTGGACAATGAAAAACAAACATCCCACCCTAGTTTATAGAAGGATATCTTAAACCTTAAGAAACTGGTATGCAGTATTTAATTTCCATATGATATTGGGGAAGACTGTTAGAGACATAACGGTCTTTGAATTTGATCGAAAGTGAATACGAGTATCAATAACTGAAGAAGTACCAGTTAGCTGCAGCAAGGAACAAGCACACAACAAAGGATCAATTTCAGTCATAGACAAGAAGAGGACCTAAGCTATCACATCTGAAATGCCAACTATGTAAGCTGCATTTACGGTGTAGCAAGGCAAGGTAAAATTATTCTCCCAGGTGATGACAACTTAAAACAGGTCCTGATAAATAATTTGCCTCCCAATAGTATGAATGTTTATGCAATTACAGCTAATTCCCTCAGCCCTTTCCGTAGAAGGGACATTCAGAGTAGTAGATCTGAGAGAAATGAAAGCATAAAATGGGGGTAGACTGACACATGAGTTTTTGAAGTCTGAAACCACTGAAACAAAAAACTTAATCCACAAGATACATATAAATCCAACTAAATTTCATTTTCGAGATTTTACAGAATAAAAATGCCGATTCTGTTGAGCAGATTTGACTATTGGTAGATGAAACTTGGTACATATAACATAGCTTCTCTTCTTCTGCAATTAGTTATGAGGGGGTAAGAGCTCCACTTTTGGCACAATTTGCCACTAGTGGAAATGGAGTTCAAAGGTAGGGTGGGTGGGTGGGGTTGGGGTTGGGGGGGGGGGAATGAGGGGAACCAAGCCAGCAAGTCCAGCTGATAACTGCCAGTCTACCGCATCTAGAGAAACTCTTTGTTAATTAGCACTGCACCTTTCTATCAATACTTTCACTATATATTTTAAAGTACCTTCCGCATTTATTCTTGCTAAAGCCTCCTCCTCAAAGCGCTCTCTTCCATCAAGGAGAATGCTCAGATACTTGTAAATATTGCTTTGAATCATCAACTTGATGTCTTGAATTTCTTTAGAGGTAAACGTGTTTCCATACAAAAATTTCGCCTACACAATAAGGTGATAAACAGAAGCAAATGAGTACACAAACGATAGACAGCAACGGAGCACCAACAAACACTTGAATGGTAAAGAAAGGCATTATGCAGCAAGCATTTCATTTCAAGTTCAGAATGCAATGATAAACTATACCAAATAGAAGGAAGGGAGCAAAGGACAAAATAACGGAGGAGAAGAAAAGGGAATAGCACTATAGAGACATGCAAATACATGATCAACCCCTAAATACAAGGTCATCAAACCTGACACTCCTTCCCTTCACACTAAGTAAGCATTTCTGCTTTCCTCTAGCCTCAAGAAATGTCTTTTTAGCTACAAGAAAAGATTAAGATTCTTCAGTTACCATTATCAAAAAAAAAAAAAAAAAGATTAAGATTCTTTCATACTACATCCAAATTTTCATGTATCCCACTTTTATACTTCTCAGTAAAGCCTCTTCAATCCAATATTTTTTCAATTATCAGTCCTGTTCAAGCACATAAAGAACTAAGTTTGGATTTGGCTGTACAAGCACTCTGTAGGAGCCGCCAGACTACTTTTGAGAAAACAATATCATATCTATGTTCAAAGCTAAAATTAAGAATAGCTTTTTGCTTCCATGCACTTGAATTTGAGGCTAAAATAGACGGTGTCCAGCAGTAGAACAAGATACCAGTGCTAAGGTCTTCAATCAGAGCTCAGGAACGCTATCAAACACAAATATGTGGGCCACTGGGCTCTTCAAAAGTTGTCTACTCAGCCCCTACTACTTATTGCTTTCACATCAACCCCCCACTCCAATGGTCAATCAAACCATTATATTCTATGGAATCAGAAAACAAAATGTTTTTTATTAATTAACATCCAGCTAATTTTTTTTAAAAAGAAGTAAATAACATCCAGTTGCTACTTAGTAAATTGGCCGGAGTAACCTATTAGCATTCTTCTTTAGATAGAAAATTTAAAACCACACTATTTGTATTTCTCTCTCTTTTCACCTTTACTAGCAACTACAACAACTAAACCATGTGCTGAATAGTTTCTCTCCATAACATGGTTGAATAGTTTCTCTCCATAAAGGGAGGAAGAGGCTCCATCTTCCAGTCACAGTTTCCACAATAAATGAAGGAATTCACTCATTCATTTTGAGCCTCAGCTTCTGGCCACAAGAGTGTTCAACTAATCAAGCATTAAATGATTACATTTTCTGGCTCGGCACATCTATCAGGGACGTTATAAGAGATCTATTCAACATTTGAACGTCTTGTACTCACATACGTATACAGAGTCGAGAATTGAATATATTATCAGCACATCATACAAAATATTTCTCAATACCATGGGTGAAACTAATATTCAAACAGAAAGGACATTGCTGATGCCACCGATCTACTGTGCAATGCTCCACGAGACGGTTTCTTCATCAATTGTGAAGGATTTGCTCGAGTCCAAGAAAACTGTTGGGGAAAATATGGATCTAGCACTCCAAGGATAGCACTGTATTATAGCTCAACATCCTATGTTTTAATACAATCAACTAAACATGACTGTATTTCAAAATCTACCTCATCCACATATTATTAAATCAACATATTACAAAATCTTTTTGTATGGTAAACGCTACCTCACCCTACCCAAAACCCCTTACCAAGGAGACGAACAGTGGTTTTCCCACTGATCTCCCTTGGCGACTCAAACCGAAGGATGGAGAGGGAGAACCTTACCACTATGCTAATTGCAATCTCTCTATTGTCAATTCTCATTTGACAATTTACCTCATTTAAATTTATGACCATCAAATGGCCCCAACCATCTGTACCTCGTTTATGATGGCTGACATCAACGGTGACGTTTAAAAGAATATAATAGGATACCAATGTTCTTGTTATAGTCAGTCATATAATTTGAGTCATAAGCAAAATAACTCAGCTGCAATATATCAATCAATCAATTAACCAAGCTTTGAATCCCAAACTGATTGGAGAATTGGGCTGCAATATGATGCTAGAAAAATTTCTGGCAGCAAAATGAAATATGTGGATGCTAGCAGATTCAAGTCAATAAAACAAATGAACAAATCAACAGGCAACTTAGCAAGCTATACTACAGATATTTGAAAACAGTTATCATTATGCAGAGAGAAGATAAAAATCTTAGATATTTGACCTATATATAGAAAGAAGCTTGAGTTCAATAATTAATCAAGAAAAATGTAACCCTTTTTCCTGAAAAAGGAATGCTGCATAAGGCCAATACCTGTTTGAAAATAGTGCTTGTGCCAGAACCTTCAAGCCCAAGTAGAAGTAGCTTTTGAACCCTTTTCTTCTCTAAGTAATTTGGAACAGTAGTATAATTGCTAGGCTCGTCTCTTTGTCCATAGGGTTGACCATGTGGTACAGGCAAGGAAAACAAAGAGCAAACAAACCGTGTTGTTGCCTACATGTCAATATAAAATATTAGATGTAAAATCAAAAGCTTCTAGTTGAAACCATACCCTACAATCAATTCAATGTGCTACCTTTTCCCATATGTTACCCCGAATGTTATTTTGTCCTTCTTCCTCGTAACGACCATCATCATATACCCAAAAGTGAGTGTCACGGGGACATTGCACTTTTGCAAACTGAAATGAAACTTATGTCAGGACTCATTGTACATAAAGGGATGAGGAAATAAATAAACATGCACAGAGTTTCATTCTAGGAAGAGAATCATTTGCAGAAAGACCAAGGGCCTTAAGTTAAATGCGATAACAACATATGCGCTAGTTTGAATCAGGCAGTCAAGTAACATCGACACTGGATCATCTTGAATTGAGCATCACTGAAATCTCTGGAACCAATGAAGTCTAAGTGCGGTGGACAGGTTTGATCGAAACTGCCAGCACTAGGCTTCAAAGAGTTGATTGAGAACTGGGCTATAAGAACATGGGAGATTATGACTATCTTCTCGATAGGTGGTTGCTACCGTTGTTTCAAACAGGCTGAAAAATAATGGTAATTAGGTTGTTCCATTGTTTTTTACATATATGGTGCATGGAGCTTTTCTGTGAGGTAACTATACTCTGGAGATACTTCTTTTAGATTCTGCGTACAATTATGACAAACCTGGCTGATTGATTATGTTGTGGGGATTGACAGAGAAAGGTTCATTTTGGGAAGTTCCATACTTTCAACATGATTCACCAGGATATTTGAGTTTCTATAGAAGTGCTTGAAAAAGGATAAAAGTCAGCCGGAACCCATTTGTTTCCTTTTGTGAGAAGGTACAAGGAAAATCTGTTTAGATCCAAAATTGAAGATTGTAGAATGACGATGAGTCAAATAACTAGCTTGGATAGTTAAAAGCAAAATACAAATTTAAAGATGTCAAAGTTACTTAATGCACTAGTTCTAGAAAACGACAATTAAAATCTACTAATATAAGGCAAAAAATGTTACTTTTCACGATCATCTAAGATGAAAGTAAAGATACTCAAAGCTACAAATGAATTTTTGGACGTGCATTATTAATTTCCAGTATCAGTGAAATCTTACAATAATTTGAGAGCTTAGGAGGACAGAGCAGAAACAAATGAATGTATCAATAAGAGATTGAGAAAGATGTTTAGATTGGGTGAACGAAAGTGTAAAAGTTATGGCATCTCCATATGCGACAAATTTAAGACAAGACGGAGGTATGACTCACCACTTTTAACCAGGAAAACTCATCTCATGAACAGATAAACAGGAAAGAATCTAAGACCTATAAATGATTATATGGACCGACGTTATTAATATCTACCATCAGTGAGATTCCCGTTTGGTATGCGAGATGGGACAAGCAAAGTATCCGGTGGCCCCCCTTCTATACCAGATAGTAACCTCACCATTTAGTACAAATGGTGGGATACAATAGTCAAAGGATTAGCTAATACCTCACACTAAACATAGGACAAAGTTAATCCCAAATATTATCCCCGGATTATTATCATTATCCCACGTACCAAACGACGACAGATTAGGAGGGACAGGACAAAACACATAATTGGAGCATAAATAGGGAAAGAAAAAAGTAATCCAGCATCAATCCTGGGTGGAAAAAAAGCGACAAAATTTATAGAATCTCAATAAATGACAATATTATATCAAAGAATGGAGAGGTATTCTTCACCAAATACAAATATACAAGCTGTCATGAACACATAACGACAAGTTAGTGAATCGAAGGTGGCCTTTAAAATGTGGATAACAACCGGTTCTAGAATTAAATATATTGCCTTACATATTTGTTTTGGCATATGTGCGATTAATTTGTAATAAAAAGAACAAACCTTCAGCACTCTGAGTTCACGTCTTGTTATCTCTCGTCCATTCATGTACACCTGAGTACTTCCATTGCTAGCATGAGCACTAAGTTTTCCCGTAAAATTTATGTTTGAACTAACAACTCTGTCTGGTTTTTCTCCTTCCTGTTTAATTAGTCAGAACTATATTAGCATCTTCTTTCTGACATAAGAAATAATTAAAAGAATTTGATATAACTCAACAGAAAAAATTACCTTTCCCCATAGTCCAGATTCCTTATCATACCAATACCTCCCAGGCTTCAACTTCCTAGGAGGTAAAGCGCACCCAAAGAGTTCTGCCATCTCATCTGGCTTCAAAGGAAATCCGTTCACAATCAGCTGCTCTGGCCGGAGCTGATTAGCAGCACATTCTTTTTCTGCTTTCATTATCTGTTTGACTTCCAAAGGACTAAGCAAACGTGATAATACCCTAGAATTTTTACCAAGTTTGGACCTCTTCGACTCATCAATTGGCTGACCAATGCAACTCACACATTTGCGCCCTTCAGGCATTGAACCCATTGCTCTAAGCACACAATTGCTACAATACTTTGCATCACAAACCAAGCAAGACTCTTTACTTTCCCACTTCCCTTTTCCACACCTATAACAAACTCTTGACTTCTTTTTCTTCTTCCTATCCTTAGAAACTCCAACATATTCTGGAAAGACTTGATTCTTAATTTCCCCCGTTTCTCTTTCAGATCTATCAACAAAGGTGACTACTGGGGCTCTTCTCCTCTGATGATTCAGCACTGAACCCGGGGAGGATGCTGATGGGGAACCTGAAGAAGAATCAGGGTTCTGCAAGACAGATACTTGGGACTCAGAACTATAAGATACCCTTGGACTCCGACTAGGGGGACTTGTTACACCAGCAATACGAGATACTGGCAACGGAATAGGTTCGATAACTGGGGCAACACCACTGCTCAATGATCTTCTTGATTCTGAAAGAGGTTCTGCTATTGGAATTGCACTAGAATTCACATCAAGAGGCTCTACTTTAGGAACCTCATATGATAACAAAGGACCAGTATACTCCATCGCTATTGAGTATTCTATATTTTCCCCATCAACTCCCTGAGGAAGCATTCTCTTCACCATCTCCCTCCAATGTTCTCCCTCTTTTTTCTCCATCTCTCTAACCCCCCCAAAAAATCAAACTTTTCCTGCTTTTAGACTCAGTTGCAGCCTCAATTTCACTACTTATTACAATTTCTTGATACTGCAAAAATCATCCATCTGGTACACAAAAACTTCTTAAAATAAACAAAAAAAACTTATAGATTGCAACAGAAGTCAATCCCTCTTCAAATAAATACCAAGATTTGGCCTTTTCAGCAAAGACCCTCAATTTGGAAAGATTCAATTAATTCAGCTGATCAAACCTTTGAAATCCTAAAATTCAAGAATCTAAGCACAAAGTTTTCAACCCAAAGAAATATAAAACCAAAGTTGGCAGCTTTGAAATGGGAATCAACAACTTTGAAGGTTGAAGTGTTCCAAAATTTAGTCAAACTTATTAAAAAAAGCTATTCCTAACTTCTCAACCCTTAAATACTTGGAGACACTTCAACTTTCAACAAAAGGACACAGAGATAAATTAATGTTAAAAAATGGTCTTTTTTAGAAATGTCAAGAAAAGAGTTTAGTAAAAGAAAGAAAAAAGTTTTAAACTTTGATAAGAAACACAAAGAAAAAGGAGAAAAGAAAAAAGAAAGAAAAGGGGTTGTACCTTAGAAAATGACAAGCAAAGCTGTGAACATGAATCTGGGTAAAGGGTAAAAGATGGTTAAAAATTTGGCTTCACCTTTTTTCAAGCTCCAAAGCTCTCTGAAAAAAAAGTAGTAAAAGTAAAAAAGAAACAAAACCAAAAAGACTAATGTTTTGGGGGAATCTACCAAGAAGAAGAAGGTGCTAAAAGATAGATATACATAATACATGTACAATGTAAATAAAAGCTGTATATTGATGTGCTGGAGATTACAAAGAGTAGGATACGTGAGTGGGTTAGTGGGTCCATAAGAAGGTGTACATGGTTGGGGAATTTTTTTTTTTTTTTTTTTTTTTTAACATGGAGGATAGTTTTAGAGTAATATAAAGTTATTTCGATATGATCTATAGATCATATATTCAACCCTTAAAAATAATTACTTACATTAGGATAAATTGTTTATGTTATATTTTTTGGGATACAATTTTTTCCTGAATTCTGCTAATACAAAATTCTTTGTGCTTCAAACAACTTAATTTACATGGTGTCTAACTATATTAAATTTATGTTGAAAATATATATTAACAATAATAATAATAATATATCTAATATAATTTTATAAAATATAGTCTGACGAGATAAATGTATGCCGATCTTACACATATCTTGAAGAAAGAGAGACTTATGTCAAAATATATATTAAAAGTAAATTTCTTTATTAAAAATAATTTTATATTCAAAACTCAATAATTCTAATTAAATATTAAAAATTAATTATTATTTCATAAAATGAAAAATACTAATTACTTTATCTTATTGCGATCATAAAAAAGAGGAATTTTTTTTATTTTTAATTTTTACTGGATTAAATTTGAATTCGCATAGAGAAGTCAATAAAGGCGAACAAATAATTGTAATAGATGCGCGTGATGCACGCGTTTCCGGAAGCGAGTGGAAGATTGGTGCATAGTAAAACGTAAAGGAAGATTTTCCTTTGCAAGTGGCAAAGATTTTTTAACCTGAACCACATGATCTTGTTAGCGCGTGTCAAACACCCTCTTCTATTCAAAGTACGACCTTGTGAGTCTGTGACTTATTTGATGGGACCCATATGCTGAGTTGGTATTATGTCAACGTTGTACCCATGTCTGCTCAATTTTTTTATTTTAATTTTTATAATTAAACATTTTTTTTTTGGTAATAAAGGATTTATTTAATAAACATACTTAAGAGTCATTACAAAAGGAGGTTAGTCTAGGCAATATAGTGCCCGTCTTGTCTCTATCAAATATAGGAATAGTAAAAGCGGAGTATAAGGTACATCATTAAGCTTCCAAAAATATCTAATTCGCATCATTTTTTTGCTACTTGATCCGCTACTCTGTTAGCTTATCTGAAAACATGCTTGATTGATACCTTTCTTGCCTTAGTTAGTAGGTACCTGCAATCATCAATCAAATTTTGGTGAGAGCAATATTTGTTAGATAGAATGTTAATAAGCTCTTTGCAATCAGTTTCGATGATTAAAGGTATTAAGTTTTTTCGTAGAGCAATTTTTAGCCAATGAGATAGTGCTAATGCTTCCATATATATGTTCCTAGCAATGTACATACCTATGTTGAAGCGTGTTATCCATTCTTTGTTCCTGTCTCTGAATATCCCCCCTCCTTCAATTCCTCCTTTACCTGGGTTGGAGGTGCGTGTACCATCAATATTAATTGAAGATTTTCTTGAATTTTTCTAAACTATAGAATATATTATTTTTTTATATTATTAATTGAATGATGATTTTCATGACTTGAATGACTAAATAGTTATATTTCATATTGTTGACTACAAATGAATTTTTGTATATAAATTTATATGTATTGATGGTGTTCTTGAGTTGAGTTTTGTTGAGAGTATGGATTCATGTATTCATTCACATGAACCCAAGATGAGATTTCTTTTGGTCATAATTTGTCTTGAGTTTGAGATGGATGGTATGTGTATGTGTATTGATTGGAATGAAAAGAATTAAATGGAATAGTTATGATGTGATGATGATACTTGATGATGATGCGATGATGATGTTTGACGATGATGTGAACGAAGAGGTTTTGTTGATGAGGATGTTGTGTGATGAAGTAGATTGGAGTCTAATGTGTTTATGTGATATGTGATTTGCATAATTTGATTTGGTTGGAGTCTTATGAATATTTTGAAAATAAACGATCTTTGAGAAGGAGTTTTAAATAAATAATTATGAACATTTTGCATAAACTATTTATACACTATTTTTGAGTTTAAAGAATGATTATTTTTCATCTATGATTTAAAAATAGTTTAAGCACGAATTGAGTTTGAGAAGTCTTTTAATTATTTCTGAATATGAGTATTTTGAGTATAAATGAGTTAAGTATTTCTTTTATAAAAATGTTTATTTTGAGTTTGAGTTGAGGAGTTGAAATTAGGTTCTAAATGCATCTAATATTTTCTACATCCATTGAGTTGAAATGGTATCAAATTTGAAGAGAAGAGTTTGATGATTGAGAAGAGTTTGATGATTGAAAGAAGGTCCAATGAGACCAGATTGATTGAGTTTTGAAAAGAGTCCAATGAGACTAAATGAGTTGATTTGAAATTAAGTCCTAAGAGACTAAATGAGTATTTTGAATATTTTACTCACTTGATAGATATGTGCGTATTGAGTCTTGGGAGGAATATTGACCACCGAATTTGGTAAGAGTATAGTCCATACTCGAATCCCATAAACTACGCCACCAACGTAGGAAGGGATTGTACCGTGTCGGATGTTTCCCTATTTCATTGTCCTGAAATAATAGGACTTGATTGATTGATGGATCCATGATTGGTTTGAGTCGTTCATACCTTGGCAAGTATGAACGGACGTGGCAACGATGTGACTCATTGTGCATCACCTATATATAGGTGGTGGGATTGTTGTCGGTTAGAAAAACACCCAAATTGAGTGGTTTGTGCATGATATGATTGGTTCGATTGAGATTGCTTGATGATTGAGTTGGATTGTATAACATTACTAAGTTCTAAGTTGCATATTTATTGAGTTGAGTCCTTTGACTTGATTGTTGAGTTGTTTGTTGAGTTGACTGTATATGATTGAATTGGATTGGATGACATATGATTGGATTGGAATAAGTGATATGTGGTGGAATAGATTAAATGATATGTGACCAGATAGTGTATGATTGGAATGGGTCGTATGGTATATGATCAGTCTTGGTCTAAAACTGTATCCTTACTTTAGCCTTATGACACTTTGATTGAGTCTCTCTTATCTTTCTGAATTAAAATATTCGAACCAACGTTATTCTTCCTTGAGGTATGTTTCATTCTGCCATATTACATACTCGTACATTTCATGTATTGATGTCCATTTGGACCTGCATCGTTTAATGATGCAGAGACAGGCTTAAGAGATCGTCAATAGGAGCACCATTGGGGATCTATATACACTCAGCATATTAGTGAGTCCTCCCCTACATTCGGAGGACATGGCGCTGCAGTGGGGCATCGCGCCACTATCGCATCAAAAACATGCCGCAGTAGTTTGCATCATGGCGCGTCGCGCCACTAAAGTATATGCAGGTTTTGGCGCTGCAGTGGCGCATCGCGCTACTATAGCGCCAGGACCATTTTTCCTACCTTTTGCTTTGCAAAATCCCTGCATATGTTGGAACCCATACCTTATTTCACACTTGCTTGATATTCATCCAAAACACGTCATTTGGCTTCAATTACTTCTCAGAATGCCACACAACAATGGCCAAACATAGTGCATGGGCTTATACATGCGCCCAAGATCACCACCCCCCACTTAGACTTTTGTTCGTCCTCGAACAAACACCTGAATTGAGCGTAGACGTTGATCCTAGCATGAACATAAGGCAATCTGTCTTAGATATACCTTAAGCACCTGGCTACACATGTTCAATCATCTTAATTAGTTCAACACCTCTTAAACTCAAGAATTGACTCCATAATACAGCAAACTCATATGCATCATTTAATTGGACATTCTATAGATTATCAAATCCTTACAATTCAACATGTGCATCTCACTCACTCAAACGATTTCATGTGCTACACAAGGATTTCCATAGGCTTGCCCTCCGTGTTTTGCTCTATCAATACAAGAATGCAATAGTTTTAGGATTGCATAGATCTTCATAAGTTGTAATTTAAACTGGTGGGACGGTAAGAATCAGTATTTGGTACCTTTCTTAAACACTTCAATACATCACCCTTTTCACCATTTTTTTTACATCAAAATGAGGCTCGGAATAAGAGAGTATTGAAAGCTTGGGTTTAGTATAAAGCAAGGGAAAATAATCAAGGCTATTTAAGAAATGCCTAGTTTCTTTCCTAAACTAACCAATCTTTATTTTGTTTCGCATGCACCCCGGGCAAGTTCTAGCTCTCGATATGTCTGCACTGAATACATACAATCCCCACTCCCACATAGCACATGTACAATTTAAGGATGATAACTATTGAATGCCAACTACATAATCATATGAAAGCATGCATCACCTGAGTCAAATACAAGAATTTAAGTGTCTTAAACTAGTCATTTTATTTCATAACATCCATTCCCTCACATGCATAACCTAATCAGATTTTTTTTGTACGGTTCAAAAGGGACTATCCTTGGCTAAAGAACCGAAAACAACTACCAAGAAACCCAAAATAAAAAATGCACTAGAATGCACTAAAGTAAAGTTTCTACAAAGGTACAATCAATTCTCACACTCTCACCCCACACCTAAACAAAGCACCGTCCCCAGTGCTCTATAACAATGCATAGTTTTAAGAGTGAAAGAAAGAACTCCCTGCATAGCTCAGTCATCATCTCCTCCAATTATGGTGGCTGTGTTATCTACCACCATAAGAGCAGTGGTAGCCGTATCCTCTGGTTCTTCATCTTCCTCGTCTTCTCCCACCTCTTCCATGGTGGGTTCATCATCATCCAGAGGCTCTTGAAAATCCGGCCCTACCCTGCACATATGCATAGCACTATCCGTCAGAGGATAGCGCTCTACCAATTCTGTCATCTCTTCGGCCGTTGCCGGACGTCCACCAGTACGCAATTGTAATTCTGCCATTCCAAACATGTGACCCATCCAACTTTCGTCGCGAGCTTGTCGTTCTACAGCCGATAACATTTGTCCCTGTGCTGCATCATGACTTCTTGTTTTGGTAACGTCAACCACCTTACAAATTAAATACGGCACCCTTGGTGCACTTAGATCGTGACTTTCTTCCTCAACTCCTTGAGCCCTCAACATTCGGGTTATTATGCTTCCATAACAGAAACGCCACCTCTTATTGTTTCTGAATTTCAGCATATTGCGACGGATCACCGATCCGGCATTTACCTGCAACCTCTTCATCAACCGGTAAACTAGGACAACCCTTTCTCTAGTCACTTCTGACACATGCTTACATGGCAACAAGACACTGCACACGATTTTCAACCACACCTTGGCTTCACTATTCAAATGTGAATAATGCAGCGTACTGTGCCTACCGGTGTTTTTTGCCCTCTCCCATCGGGCAACGGAGTTAGTACCACAAAGAGTATGACGAATATCTCTGTATGGTGGCTGTTCTTTCATATCTATAAATTCATTAAAATCACAATGTGGTGTCCCCAAAAACTCATTCAAACTTCTAGTTGAAAAACGGATAACTTTACCCCGAACCTCTACCTTATTGGTACTTGACTGATCAGTGTTCCAATTTGCATAAAATTCACGGACAAGAGTTAAATTACACTCACCTTGGTCTTCAAAAATAAATTGAAGACCCAGATTGTAGACCATCTCGTGAACTCGGGGGAACTCCGTCTGTAGCTTTCCTTTATTCACATATTCATCTCCCATGTATTTAGCTTCTTTCTGGGAGTCAAACCAATCTAATCCATACTGCTCCACTGCTTGTCTACCAAATCGACGCAGTGGTATCCCTGAGCTTATTTGTCCAGTGGTTGAAGAAGTCCCAGTTTTTCGGGACCTCTTGTTGCCAACTCCTTGGGCCACTTGTTTTCTTTTGGATGCCATTAAAAAGGAGAAGGGTAATTAAAATCGGATGCTTGGTAATGTGGTTGTTTGGAAAAGTTCAAAGAGGAGAGGAAGGAGATTTAGGGATGATTTGGTGAGGTGAATGTTCTTTGGTAGAATATGTGTGTGAAGGAAGGTGATTTATAGTAGAGATTAGAGTGGAAGTGGAAGGGGGAAAGTTTTGGGAGTTTTAGAAATTAGAGGGGAAGTTGAAGAGGGAAGGGTTTTGGGAGTTTTAGGGTCGGATAATGGAGGAGATAATGGAGGCAATTGAGGGAATGGAGGGTTTTGGGGGTTTTGGTCTGTTTTAAACCTGATATTTAGGCTTTTGGCCCGACCCTGCTTATGGCGCTGTAGTGGCGCATCGCGCCATTATCGCGCTCAGAGTATTTCTGAAGACTTTCACTTGGCGCTGCAGTGGCGCATCGCGCCACTATCGCGCCCAAAACATGCCTCAGTAGTTTGCCTCCTGGCGCGTCGCGCCACTAGAATCTGTGTAGGTTTTGGCGCTGTAGTGGCGCATCGCGCCAGTGTAGCGCCAAGAGCCAATGCTTCTCCAAACTCCAGCTTGTTCTACACTGCTACCTGTTGTTCTGCACATGAAATTTTCACAATTATATAAACAACTGGGTGGGTTGCCTCCCACCTAGAACCTTATTTTTGGTTGTGGCTCGACGAAAAAAATATATATATATACATAAAATCACAACATCAAACTCTATTTTTAAAGAAAAATAAAATTACAAGCTATAAGTCCTAAGTTACGATATACATCACGGGTTGCCTCCCGTGCAGCGCCTTATTTTCCGTCGTGGCACGACCCAGCTGTTGCCTCACTCATTTTCCAGTTCGATGGCTTTCTCTTCCCGGTTAACATCTTCACCAAAGTAATTTTTTACTCTTTGTCCATTTACCAAGAATGTAGACGTTTTCATTGTATTTCACAATTCCACAGCTCCATGTGACGTTGTACGCACCACCTCAAAAGGTCCACTCTATTTGGATCGCAATTTTCCAGGGAAGAGCTTGAGTCTAGAATTGAAGAGGAGTACCTTTTGCCCAGGTTCGAAAGTGCGGGTGATGATGTGCTTGTCATGCCATCGCTTTGTTTTTTCCTTGTAGAGATTAACATTTTCATAAGCATGGAGCCTAAACTCTTCCATCTCGTGCAATTGATTCAACCTTTTCCATCCTGCTAGCTCTGGATTCAAATTAAGCTTATTGATTGCCCAGTACGCTTGATGTTCTAACTGCACTGGTAGGTGACACGCCTTACCGAATACCATTTGGTATGGGGAGGTTCCAATGGGTGTTTTGTATGCTGTTCGGTATGCCCAAAGAGCTTCATCTAATTTTTCTGACCAATCTTTCCTTTGCGCATTCACAGTCTTTTGTAATATCTGTTTAACCTCTCTGTTGGATACCTCCACTTGCCCACTGGTTTGAGGATGATATGATGTAGCAACTTTATGCCTCACCCCATACTTATCCAAGAGATTCTTTACTGTTTGATTTATGAAGTGTGACCCTCCATCATTGATAATTGCCTTGGGAGTGCCAAATCGAGTGAAGATGTGCTTTTTCACAAACTTGCTCACCATTTTCGAATCATTTGTAGGAAGGGCCACGGCTTCAACCCATTTGGACACGTAATCCACTGCCACTAATATATATTGATTTCCACATGAGGAAGGAAAAGGACCCATGAAGTCCATTCCCCATACATCGAAGATTTCAACCTCTAGAATGTTGTTCAAAGGCATTTCATGTCTTCGTGATATGGTGCCCGTTCTTTGACATTGGTCACAGTTCTTCACATAACCTGCAGCGTCCTTAAACAACGTAGTCCAAAAGAAACCCGATTGAAGTACCTTATGTGCAGTGCGCTCTCCTCCATGATGGCCGCCATATGGTGATGAGTGGCATGCAACCAATACTTGGTGTACCTCTGCTTCTGGCACACATCTCCTCACCATTCGATCAACACCTCGCTTGAATAAATAAGGCTCGTCCCATATATAGAGGCGAACATCATGCATAAGCTTCTTCTTTTGTTGTGAGGTAGCATCAGGAGGGAACACTCCACTAACAAGGTAGTTCACGATATCTGCGTACCATGGGAGATCTTGTACCTCTATTTCCAGCAGTTGCTCATCCGGAAATTCCTCCTTTATCGGCTCCTGCTCAGCCACATGGGGCGAACCCTCTAATCTTGATAGATGGTCTGCTATTTGATTTTCGCATCCCCTCCTATCTTTGATTTCGATATCGAATTCTTGTAACAACAGAATCCATCTGATGAGCCTTGGCTTGGCATCCTTCTTGTTGAATAGGTACCTAAGAGCTGCATGGTCAGTAAAAACAATCACTTTTGTACCTACCAAGTAAGAGCGGAATTTATCAAACGCATAGACCAACGCCAGCATTTCTTTCTCCGTGACCGTGTAATTTGCCTGAGCAGAATCAAGAGTTTTGCTTGCATAATAAATGGAATGAAAAATTTTCTCCTTCCTTTGTCCCAGAACTGCACCCACGGCTGTATCGCTTGCGTCACACATCAGCACAAAAGGTAACTCCCAGTTAGGAGCTAGTAGGATAGGGGCTTCAATCAGCTTTTTCTTCAAGAGTTCAAATGCCTACAAACATTCATCATCAAAAACAAATTTTACCTCTTTTTCGAGCAACCCACACATTGGTTTGGTTATCTTGGAAAAATCTTTGATGAAACGCCGGTAGAATCCGGCATGACCTAAAAAACTTCGAACTCCTTTTACTGAGATTGGTGGCGGAAGTTTCTCAATCACTTCAATTTTTGCTTTGTCCACTTCCAACCCATCTTTTGACACTTTATGTCCCAACACAATACCCTCTTTTACCAAGAAATGACACTTCTCCCAGTTTAAGACAAGGTTTGTTTCTTCACACCTTGCAAGTACTTTCTCTAGATTTTTCAAGCAAAGATCAAAAGACTCTCCGAAAACTGAAAAGTCATCCATGAAAACCTCTACAAAGTCTTCCACCATATCATGAAATATTGCAATCATACACCTCTGAAAAGTGGCAGGAGCATTGCAAAGGCCAAACGGCATACGCTTGAATGCGTAAGTTCCGTAAGGGCATGTGAATGTTGTCTTTTCTTGATCCTCTGGTGCAATGGTGATTTGATTGTAACCTGAATATCCATCTAAGAAACAGTAGTATTCTTGGCCTGCTAACCTATCAAGCATTTGGTCAATGAACGGCACAGGATAGTGATCTTTTCTTGTTGCATCATTCAACTTTCTGTAGTCCATGCATATGCGCCACCCAGTCACTATTCTTGTAGGTATTAACTCGTTTTTTTCATTGGTTATCACAGTCATTCCCCCTTTCTTTGGTACACACTGAACTGGGCTTACCCACTTACTGTCAGAAATTGGGTATATTATGCCTGTATCTAGCCATTTAATTATCTCTTTCTTCACAACCTCTTTCATGATGGGGTTCAACCGGCGTTGTGGTTGTGCACTAGCCTTATGTCCTTCTTCCATGAAAATTTTGTGCATCCATAAAGCGGGGCTGATGCCATGAAGATCAGCCATTTGCCACCCAATGGCCTTTTTGTGCCTCTTTAGTACCTCCAGTGCTGCTAGGACCTGTGCCTCAGACAAAGCAGATGAAAGGATTATAGGTAAAGTGTTATTTATTCCAAGAAAAACATACCTGAGATGTGCTGGCAGTTTTTTTAACTCCAATTTAGGGGTTCCTCGAGAGAAGGCTTGGGTGAAGGACCCAATTCTCTGTTTAAGGGTTCTACATTCTTCTTCCACATGTTAATATTTGGCATATCGAGTACACTTGCTAGCTCTTTAGCTTCCATGTCCTCTGCAATATCTTGACCCATTACGACTTTCGCCAATGGGTCATTTGAGGTAGTACATTGAGCTGATATTTCCTCGTCAATGATGGTTACCGCAGACACCTCCTCATAAATTGCAGGCAATTTCAGTGCATGATATACATCGAACACTTCCACTTTATCATGTGCTCTCATAGTCAATCTACCCGCAGCCACATCAATTAGTGCCCCTCCTGTTGCTAAGAACTGGCGTCCTAAGATAAAAGGAACATCGGGGTCCGGCTCAAAATCTAAAACGACAAAATCAACAGGGAAGATAAGGGATCCTACTTGTACCAAAACATCTTCAATGATACCATCAGGTCTAGCTACAGAACGATCAGCCAACTGTAGCAAAATAGTTGTTGCTTTAAGTTCCCCCAGGCCTAATTTCTTAAGCATGGATCTAGGCATTAAGTTGATACTAGCACCCAGATCACAGAGACCTCTTGCATTACTATATTTACCGATTGTTACCTGCACCGTGAAACTACCTGGATCTTTTAGTTTGGCTGGAAGCTTGCTTTCGTTCAAGATTCTTGAACTACACTCTTTAGTGAGTGCCACAGTTGCAAATTCAGCCAACTTGCTTTTATTGGCCACGATATCCTTAACGAATTTAGCATACTTTGGGATTCCCTGTAAAACATCAATCAAAGGCAAATTAATTTGCACCTGTTTCAACAAATCTATAAACTTTGCAAAACACTCCTCTTCTTTCTTCTTTTTAAATTTTTGAGGAAATGGAGGAGGAGGTTTTGTCTTTGGTTCCTCTATTTCTTTTGACCCGCTAGGTTCACCTTCTTGCCCGACTTTCTCTTTGCCTTTTTCCTCTGCCAATTCAGTGAGTGGGCAACCACTGCGAGTAGTCACGACATTCACCTGTTTGGGATTGGGGTCAGTATTACCTGGTAAGCCCCCTTGTTGGCGAGAACTATGTGCACTTGCTAATTGCCCAAGCTGTTTCTCTAAATTTTGGGTAGCCAGTTGATTTTGTCGGACATCGGAAGCTATCTTAGCTTGGTCTGTCATGATTTGTTTCAACATGTCCTCAACACTCATGCTTCCCGATTTTGTTGATGCTTGATCAATTTGACTTTGAACATTGTATCCTTGACTAGGATTATTGTATTGGTGTCCACTTCCCTGTGGTCTGTATTGAGTTGGCCCGTGATGATGATTTTGTTGATTTCCACCCCATGAGAAGTTAGGACGGTTTCTCCAATTTGGGTTGTAAGTATTTCTATAGTTTTGCTTACCAACACCCTTAGGTGCATTACCTACAAAATTTATTGATTCTGGATTTGCTCCACAATGTTCGGCCACATGCTCACTGCTTCCACATACTTCGCACCACATATGTTGTTGTTGAACCATGCTCACTGAAGCCTGCTGTTGTCCTTTTGCTAGTGTGTTGAAATGTGTTGTCATCATATTTTGCATTGCTGCAATTTGTGCTGTCAATGCAGTTACTGCATCAACCTCTAACATGCCTGCTTGTTTTTGGGTGACAGATCGAGCATTTCCTCCATTCCACTCCGGATTTCCTTGGGATATGCGATTTAACAATGTGTATAACTCATCATATGTTTTCTCCAGGGCTTGCCCACCTGCAGCTGAATCAAGAAGAATTTTGGTGTTAGGCTCCAACCTTTCTATGAAGGTATGGACCAAAAACTTTGTTAGCCTGATAATGATGAGGGCAACTAATGAGTAATGATTTAAATCTGTCCCAAGATTGGTACAAAATTTTTCCTAACTTTTGCTTGAAGCTCAAAATTTCAGCCCTCAACTTAGCCGTCTTCCCCGAAGGGAAGAACCTTATAAGAAACTTGCGGGCCAAATCATTCCACGAAGTGATTAAATTTGGTGGTTCCGACTTCAACCACCTCTTGGCTTCTCCTATCAAAGAAAAAGGAAACAATGTTAGTCTCACATAATCAGGAGATACCCCAATTGGCGTGTAAGTGTCGCTGATCTCCAAAAAATTTTGGATGTGAACTTGAGGGTCTTCATGAGGCAATCCCATGAACTGTCCATTAGAGTGCAACAATTGCACCATGTTCTGTTTTAATTCAAATCTCCCTCCAACTGGCGGTTTCTGAATGCTGGAGGTGATATTTGTAGTGAGTGGGACTGCCACATCACGTACGATCCTGGCTGCCTTGGCTGCAGGGAGCTCCTCTGGCAAGACCTCTCCTTCTAAATCGTGATTTTCCGCCAGATTTAGTTTATGTATTAAATTTTGCGAAGCCGCTGTTCGCCTCTTCCGCTGAAAGAATCGTTCAGGCTCGGATAACGGATCTACAAGCTCTTTGTCTCTGTCCAGTGTAATGTTTAAGTTACCTGCGAAAATTCACAGCTAAGACCAAGTTGTTAAAGCTAGCATAATCAACATAGAAAGTCAATTTGCCTAATTTCTAAGGTCCCCGGCAGCGGCGCCAAAAACTTGTTGTTGCGACAATTGCACACACAAGTGTACGTAGTCTCTCAAGTAGTAAAACGGCTTTTTCAAGCCAGATATCGAACCCACAAGGACCTTGATAAGGCAAACAGTTTCTTTCAAATGCCTCCACTAATTATAGTTATGCAATGAGGTTGAGATTGTTTGTTACTAATTTTCGGAAATATAAACACTTTCTCGAAGTGAAGACAATGCAATAATTATGTATATTAATCGGGCTTTAAGAGATTCCAGGGCTATAGCATAATGTGAAATCATGTTTACTATCATTCAATCTTAGTTTCCGATGGGTTATTTAATTACTGATAAAAATGATTAATAATCCAATTATGGTTTTCCGACCTATAATTGCCTATCTTCATTGCCAACCTAACTACATCTTTGAGCGGTGATAGGTATGAAACAATAAAAACGCATTTAACTATCATCCTTTATCATAACCAAATGTGGTAAATAGGTATGTGTCACAAGCATCCTATCTACTAATCATGCTAACGTATGTTAGTATGGACACATTCCTTCCCTTCTTTGTTCTATCTACCTGTCATCTTCTGAATTCAAGATAAACAACATATATATCTTAATGCTGGCCAAGCATCAAAATCATAATCACAAGAATGGAAGAGTAATTAGAATCAACAACCCATCTTCCACCAAGTTTAAATGCTATTAAATCATGTTTCGTAGCTATAGCCCCAGAATTTGGGTGTTTAGCTACTCATATGTAAATAACAACAACAAGGAATAAATTCCAAATACATTAGAACACACTAAGGTAAGAAAAGAACCTAAGATGTTTTTGTGCTTCTCTTCTTCTTTCGTCTTTCTTCTCTTCTCTTTCTGCCTCCAAACACGTCTCTCGTCTTGCCCTAGTACACCCTACTATTTAAAGTGTTCTCACTCCTTTCAATTATTGAAGAGCAGAATAATAAACAATTGGAAAGTTGATGGCGCTGAAGTGGCGCATCGCGCCACTATCGCGCCCACAGAATTTCTGAAGAATTTTGCTTGGCGCTGCAGTGGGGCATCGCGCCACTATCGCGCCCAAAACATGCCGCAGTAGTTTGCATCATGGCGCGTCGCGCCACTAAAGTATATGCAGGTTTTGGCGCTGCAGTGGCGCATCGCGCTACTATAGCGCCAGGACCATTTTTCCTGCCTTTTGCTTTGCAAAATCCCTGCATATGTTGGAACCCATACCTTATTTCACACTTGCTTGATATTCATCCAAAATACGTCATTTGGCTTCAATTACTTCTCAGAATGCCACACAACAATGGCCAAACATAGTGCATGGGCTTATACATGCGCCCAAGATCAGACATCGCTTATGTTATTCTTGCATCGAGTTAGCCCTTTTAATTTTGATTTGAGGTAGCTATGAACATGTCATTGGCACCAATTAGATAGTAGTGACAGAGGCTTCATAGACTAGATAATGATGGGTTGATTGAGTATTTACTTTTTTGAATTATTCTTGTCAAACTATTTTAACGACGAAGATCGGAGTTTGATTTGTTGGCTCATGGCCTTTCTTTCTTGAGTTAGATCATTGATTTAGATTGCCCGCCAAATTATTTCGTTATTTTAAACTTTCCGCTGATTGAATGAATGAACGGATGTGTGATCAGGCTATGTGGTTTGCTTGGGATCCAGAAATGGTTCTTGAGTGCCGGTCACGTCTAGGGTACCCTTTAGGGGAATGACAGTCCTATATTTCCACAAGAAGTGCAAAGCATGTTAAGCTCTTCATAGGTGATTCTTTGTATGTGCTTTTCAATTATCTCAAACGTTTTGAGTGATTTCTCTATGGGAATAAGGATGCATAGTCTAGCATATTTTCCTCTTATTGCTGAGGATGTACGAGCATCTATACGTATTAATTATCTTAGTTTCTCATCGATTCTCTAAAGGATTTCGTAATCGTAAAATTCTATGGGTAGTTTAGGTAATCTAGACCAAATAGCTGAGTAAGTTAACATTGTTTTGGAAGCTACAAGTCTCGGCTCCCATTTTCTTACTGTTAAGAATTGGCTCCCTATAAACCATGGCCCTCCATGTAGTGCTTTGTTATAGTTTTCTTCCTTCCAGAGCTTGATCAGGTAGTAGTCACAACCTAGATTTATTAGGGTGAGATTTTCCGTGGGTTTCCATATTGCAGTAAGTTATTGTTGTAAAAAAAGATATCCCACTCTTCTACTAAGTATCTTGACAATGAGAGCATTCGATCAGTTTTTGTAGATGCGTTCTTTATTGGACGAGCTTAAAGGGATGACTTTATTTGTTCCTAGAGTATTAATAGATTCATCTGAAGGATCAATTTCCTCTATGTTACCCTGCACATTTATTTGATTTTCTAAATGATCTTGTATTAGTGCCTATTTTTCTTTGTCAAGGAAAGAGACTCTGTTTGCATTATTTTCTTAGACTTGGTTGTACGAGTCTGTAATATCTCCATTTTTGACTTGAGAGTTTATTATATTTTCTTGTTCATCCCTTTTTGTGTTCATTGTTTCCCGATTAGTGATTTTTATGTCCTTATTCATTTTGGGATCGTTATGTTGTAAGTTTATGAATTGTTTTGTATAGTTGGTTTGTGAGAGTCGGATCGACGAAATTCTTTGTTGCCGTAATTTTATGGAGCTTTTACAATGTTTCCCTATTTATTAGGGAATCCCCTTTATAAAGAGAAGTGGGACTCTTTTTGTTAGGTTTTCCCGATCAAACATGAAGATGTTTGTTGACTAGGTTTTTCGTAAGGGTGACAATTGGACGGGTTACCATGGGTCAAGATAATAAACGGATTAAGATTCAATCCAAATTTGATTGGGTCAAAATGGATTGGGTAATGGACTGTAGAACGGATCAAAATTCAACCCAACCCATTTTTTTAATAAAAAAACACTTGTACCCCCCAAAAGAGAAAACTATTTACAAGCAGCTATTTTCTTACTTTCATACCTCCTGTTTTTAACTACTAATTCACGTTTACTTCTTGATATCATCAAAGTATATATATATATACTCTGATAGTATCAAAGAGGAAGAAGTATTGCTTCAGTGAAAATAATACTCAATTACTTTTTGATACTATTAAAGTGTGTGTGTGTATATATATATATATATATATATTAGTGGAAAGATTTCTCAATTACTGCTTGATATCATCAAAGTATACAGATACCATCAGAGTATATATATATATACTCCGATGATATTAAGGATGATGGAACAGTAGTTCAATGAATTGAACAAGGAGATACTCGGGTAAATAGTTTAGGTCATGGATCCAATTCAGGTAAATAATTTGAGTTTGGTCCAATTTAGATAAATATTTTGCCTAATGGTCCAATCTTGAGATTCAAATGACATGTACCATTATTGACAAAATCAACACACTATAGTAGTGAATAATTTAAAAAATACAGTGCAACAAGTGGTGCAAACACTAAAAAATAAAAATGTACCATCAGATTATTTTATATAAATAAGTGCATTTATTCACTTAGATTAGGCAGCAATAACTATCTCAATAATTATTTCATACCTCTTTATTTCTCCACAAATAGAAAATTCAATCATAATCATTAATCAAAATTGTTATAAATAAAATGACAAATCAACTTAAGAAGAGGAGAGAGCAAATGAGTAATCTTCTTATTTTCTTCTCGTTTGTATATTCATCCATGTTTACAAAAATGTCTATTTATAGGCCTAAAAGAAGAAATAAAATGTGTTGGAAACACATAATAGTAAAAATAAATTACGGTGGAGGATAAGATATAGTGGAAATAAATTATGGTGGTGGATAAGATATAGTGTAAATAAATTGTGGTGGAGAATAACATGGACATATATTATTTTGTAACACTCTCCCTTAGATGTCCATGTAAAATAAAGATGCTAATGAAAGAACAAATATATATCTTTATTCCTGATACGTATTATTTGCTATCTCATTAAAAATCTTACCAGAAAAAACTCATTGGGATAAAAACCTTGGTTAAGGAAAAAAAATGCAACACGTATTTACTTCCCCTAATGAGAACATCACTTAATATCATGAAGATGAAACATTCCAATTTTGTATCTCATTTTCTCAAAGGTTGAAGTCGGCAATGCCTTGGTAAACATATCTGCTAAATTGTCATTTGAACGAACTTGTTGGACATCTATTTCACTCTTCCTTTGAAGCTCATGAGTAAAAAAAAAAATTGGTGAAATATGTTTTGTTATGTCTCATTTGATGTAGCCTCCCTTTAGTTGAGCTATACATGTAGCATTCTCTTCATACAATATTGTTGGAACGTCTCTTTTCAAAGAAAGACCACATGTTTCTTGAATGTGTTGAGTTATTGATCTTAACCAAATGCATTCTCGACTTGCTTCATAAATAGCTATTATCTCTCCATGATTTGAAGAAGTGGCAACCATAGTTTGCTTTGTTGAACGTCATGATGTAACTATACCACCACATGTAAATAAATAGCCTGTATGCAATTGACCATTATGGGGATCAAAAAAATATCTTGCATCTGCGTAACCAATCAATCGTGACGTGGATTCATTTGAGTAAAACAATCTCATATCAATGGTCCCCAGAGATATCTGAATATATGCTTAATTCCATTTCAGTGTTTTTGTGTTGGAGAAGAACTAAATCTTGCTAACAAACTTACAGAGAAAGCTATATCTGGTCTAATATTATTGGCAAGATACATTAATGAATCAATTGCACATGATATGGTATTTCAGCACCAATAAGCTCTTTATCATTTTTATGAGGTCGAAATGGATTTTTATTAATATCAAGAGATCTCACAACCATTGTCGTACTCAATGGATGTGCTTTATTCATATAAAACCTTTTAAAAATATTTTCAGTATATGTTGACTGATGGACAAATATCCCATTTGCAAAATGTATCATTTGTAGACCAAGATAAAATTTTGTCTTTCCGAGGTCTTTCATTTCAAACTCTTTTTTCAGACATTTTACTACATTTGAAAGTTCTTTCACAGTTTCAATAATATTCAAATCATCAATATATACTGCTATTATTACAAAGGCAGATTGAATCATTTTTAAACCCTTCTTATTACAAATATTCGCTAAGACGATTGTACCACATGACCCTGATTGTTGCAAATTGTATAAGGATTTTTGAAGCTATATTAAATACGTTTCTTGAGAATCCTTGTATGCTTCAAACACTTTGAATACTTCAGAAATTATCATAAAAATATCGTGGTCCAATAAGACATAAAAATATTGTGGTCCAATAAGACATATAAACAGACAATGACCACGTTCATTAGGTGCATTTCAAGCTTTTCATTAACTGCTAAATTCATTAGATACTTGAAGGTAATTGCATCCACCACAGAGAAATATGTTTCCATATAGTCAATGCCAGACCTTTGCGAAAAAACTTGGGCTACAAGTCGTGCTTTCTATCTTTCGACTTCACCTTTTTTATTTTGTTTACGCACAAAAACCCATTTGTACGCTACTGGCTTGACACCTTCAGGTGTTCGAATTATTGATCCGGAAACTTTACGTTCTTCAAGTGAAGTTAACTCTACTTTAATTGCATCCTTCCATTTTGGCCAATCATTTCTCTATCTATATTCATCGATAAATTTTTGTTCAAGATCTTCATCCTATTGCATTATTTCAATGGAAACATTATAAGAAAAAATATTATCGACCATAATATCATTTTAGTTTCACTTTTTTTCTGTCGAGATATAACTTATTGAGATTTTTTCATTCTCATTATTTTCAGGTACTTGGATCTCTTCGGTGGTATCACCATTTGTTATGTCTTTGAGCTCTTCTTAAGCAATTGCCTCCAAATTATGATCATTTATTTCTTTCTTTTTTTGAGGATTTTTATCTTTGGAACTAATTGGTCTTACACGTTTTAAGCGCCGCCTAGACTCATTTGCCTGAACAAGTTATTCTACCAGAACATCAACTCGAACTTGAGCATTAACAGCTGGGATATGCAATTTAGTAACCCGTAGAAGGTTAGTAAATGCATCCGGCAGTTGATTTGCAATATTCTGC
This sequence comes from Solanum dulcamara, assembly GCF_947179165.1. Lineage (NCBI taxonomy): Eukaryota > Viridiplantae > Streptophyta > Magnoliopsida > Solanales > Solanaceae > Solanum > Solanum dulcamara. The sequence continues at coordinate 71,735,425 of NC_077241.1, read as the reverse complement.
AAATAAATCAACTTTTGAACTTCTTGCTCACATTGATTTGTTCAAAGATTTAAATGAGATAGTGACAATGAATTTCAATTTATCTCATTTTCCAATTGCTTATGTTCTCCCCCTAATATTAGGTATACTGATTCATCAAAATGACAATCAATGAATCTTGCCGTAAATAAATCTTTAGTCATAGGTTCTAAATATTTTATAATAGAAGGAGCTTCATACCCAACATATATTTCCAACCTTCTTTTGGGACCCATCTTTGTGCGGTGCGGTAGAGAAATTGTGACATATACTGCACATCCAAAAATTTTAAGATGGGATATATTTGGCTCCATTCCAAAAGTCAATTGTAATGGAGAAAATTCATGAAAATTTATTTGTCCTATATGTACAAGTACTGCTGCATGCAAAATAGCATGCCCCCATATCGAAAGAAGAAGTTTTATCCTCATTAGTAATGGTCTAACTATCAATTGGAGGCATTTAATCAATGACTCTGCTAAACTATTTTGAGTATGAACATGAGCGACCGCATGCTCAACTTTTATTCCAACTGACTGAGTCTTGATATGCTTAGATTCCGGTTCCCCAGCCGATTGTTGAATCTCTGGGGGAGGAAGGAGAGTGATTGGAATGAAGTAGGGCAGAAAGAGGGGATTCAGGGGATTGGATTGATGATAAAATAGAATCCTGGATCGTGAACAGTGATTCGATTGAGGATGAAGAAAGAGAATTCTTGGTTTAGTTCTCCACCTTAACGATAGAAAATAGGATTGATCAAATTCTATTGAGTCACAATAATCATTAAATGATTGAGATATAAATTCACCAGTGTTATCAAAACGAATTGTCTTTATTGCATAATCTGAAAATTGTGCTCTTAGCCTTATAATTTGAGCTAACAATCTTGTAAAATCCATGTTGCGAGTTGATAATAAACACACATATCACCATTTTGTAGATGCATTTATCAAGACCATATAATATTTAAATGATCCACATGAAAGTGAATTGACCCACATATATCACCCTGTTTATGTTTTAGAAATGCAGAGAATTCAATCTAAACCTTAGTTGCTGATGATTTAATATTCAATTAATCTTGGGAACAAGCAGCATAAGAGAATTCCTTAGATTGAAGAATTTTCTGATTCTTCAAAGTGTGCCCATGTGAATTCTCAATAATTTTGCGCATCATATTATAACCGGGATAGCCCAACCGATCATGACAAATGATAAATTCATTATCATCAATAAATATTTTATTTACTATGGCATGTGATTCAACCACATCAATGCTTGTGTGGTATAACCCAGAAGAAAGTGCAGATAATTTTTCATGCATAAATCTTTTTTCTTCTTTTATTGTAGTAATATAAATGTACTCAACCTTTTCTTTATTAGCAGTCTCAATATGATAGTCATTTTGGCGAATAACCTTGAAACTTAATAAGTTTCTTTGAGACTTACTACAATACAAAGCATTATTAATACCCAATATTGTTCCCCCGGGTAGTGATAAGGCTTCTCTTCCACATCCCTCAATTATTTTTGTACTACCAGATATTGTATTAATATTGGCCCCTTTCATAATCAAATGAGAGAAATATTTCTTGTCTCTTAATATAATGTGCGTTGTAGCATTATTCAAAATGCACATATCTCCATTACTCATCTTGGATCCAATTGAAGACTGAGAAATTTATTTATCTTTATAAAATAAAAATATATTATAAGAGATAAAATAAATAACAATATTGCTAGAAAACATAAGTCCTTCTTTAAAAAAAAAATTCTTTTTAAGTAGATAAAAGTAAAAACATGATAATCAAAAGTACATAAAAACGACAACATATTGTAAATCATACAATAAAATTAAACATCAATTATAATCGCTAAGAAGTCTTCAACCTCCAAATGACTAATATCATTGAGGTCATTAAAATCGGCATCATTCAAAGCCAAATTTGCTTCAATATTATCATTATACGACGGTCTTGCCTCAACGTTATTTTCAAATGTCAAGTGTGACTCTATCCGAGCATTAGAAGAAGATGCACCACCTCTATTTACCTTTCTTTTGAAGGAATTTTGATAAAGCCTTACAAAATGCTCACGCGTTCGACATTTATTTTTCTAGTGGCCTTTCATGCCATAACGATGATAATTACTTCTTGAAAGATCATTTTGAGAACTCATATTGTTATATCGTCTTATACTATTGCCACGTCACGCACATTATTGTGGCCTCAATTTTTATTTTGTCCTCTTTCAGACTAGCCATGTGCTTCTACCACATTTGCTTTCGGTAATGAAGCAGTTTAAATGGGATGGACTTCATGATTTTTTATTAAAAGAGCATTACGTTACTCAGCCATCAGAAGGCATGAGATCAATTCAGAGTATTTTTGAAAACCTTTTTCACGGCATTGCTGCTGTAATATCACATTAGAGGCATAGAAAGTAGTTAGTGTTTTTTTCAATATGTCCTCATCATTTATAGTTTTCCCACATAATTTTAATTGAGAAGTTATTCTAAATACAACAGAATTATACTCAATTACAATTTTAAAATCTTGAAACCGTAAGTGTATCCCCTCATAACGAGCCCTTAGCAATACCGTTGTCGTAAGGTGGTCATACCTTCCATTTAAACTTTTCCACAATTCAAGTGATTCTTTCACTGTCAAATATTCAACCTTCAAGCTTTCATCCAGATGATGACGAAGGAAAATCATAGCCTTCGTTTTATACTGACTTGATACTTCATTTCCTTCGATTATAGCATCACCAAGACTCTTAGCGGTAAAGTGGATTTCAGCATCAAGTACCCATGACAAATAATTTTTGCCAGAAATATCAAGTACCACGAACTCCAATTTTGACATGATGAAAACTATTATAAAAATATTTAAATTAGATTAAACTAATAAAATTTTAACTATTGAAAATTAAGAACAACTTATATGGTACTTTAATAAGAAAATTTATCTTCATTAATTAATAAAGTCTACTACCACCTTATATTATATGAATAAGTGAATTAAATTTCAAGAAAATATATCTCAAACTCCATGTCACTTAATAAATATGTCTCCAGTATTAATAATCGACCTTTCGTTTTATTTATCTTTTATACTTGTCATAACAGTTTATTGCTATGCATAATTGGATATCCTTTTTTATCATTCTTAGATTACACTAAATCTCGTGCTTCTCTTATTTTGCACTTCATGCAGTATACAATGAATCATCCATTCAAAAATATTAAGATGAAGATAACTTCACATACCTTATAAGAGATTTCGTGCTGATAACGTGTTATAAATAAAATGATAAATCAACTTAAGAAGAGGAGGAGAGAACAAATGAGTAATCTTATTATTTTCTTCTCTTCTGTATATTCATCCATGCTTACAAGAATGCCTATTTATAGGCCTAAAAGAAGAAACAAAATGTAGTGAAAACACATAATAGTGAAAATAAATTATGGTGGAGAATAAGATATAGTGGAAATAAATTATGATAATGGATAAGATATAGTGAAAACAAATTGTGGTGGAGAATAACATGGACATATTATTCTGTAACAAAAAACGCTAATGTTTTTATTTGTACGTGCACGGTACATCTATGTTTGTTTGGCGGACCTCTTAAGAAATACTTCCTTTGTTCAGATTTACTTATCAAATATTTCTTAATTTGATTTCTACTTTTACTATCATTTTTGACAAATCAAGAAAGAATAAATTTTTTTCTATTATATCTTCAATTTATTAATATTGTGATAAAAGATAGAGCAGTATCAAATTGGGAAAAAAAGAATAAATAAAAATAATTTAGTCAAATTACTTTTTTTATTAATATTTTGTTGAGCTCTCCTCATTACCAATCTGCCCAAATTAACTCTCTTAAAAACATGTCTTTGATATACTATATATAGCCAACATAAAAAGAAATAAAAAAGTTTTCTCAGTTTTGTTTAGAGTTAAACAAATTATATATAAAATAAAAATATAAAGTAAAACTTGATAAAAATTATTTTTTTTGAAATTGTGACACGTTATTATTTAGCTATCTTGATTCAGTTCATTTCAATCCAAATAATTTTGGGTGAGTTGATGAACCATCTATTTTATTCATTTAGTCAAATTATAATTCCTCCAAATTCAACCTAATTGAATTACTCAATTTTACACTGTTCTTTTTCAACTGCACATAAATATTCCAAGTACTAAAATAGTAATATTAAAACATAAAAACAAGTGGAGGACCATATAATTAATGTCAAGTCTAAGGTGGGGACCTTAGCCATATTGTGGACTGGTCAGAATGGAACAAAGATAATCAATTGAACTTTTGGGAGTTGGTGATTTTGTGCAGTTGAATTATTGTCAAAGAGTACTTGATAAAAAAATAATTTCTTTGTACTGATATATCTACAGCGTGTTTTTTAGTACATCAAAATTTTATAATGTTTCTGCGTGCTATTACACAGTAAGATATTTATTTTGAGCGCACAAAGTGTTCACCACAAAATATGCTTATCTTAAGAATAGAGATTGTGGCAAATATTATAATGACTGCGGATTATTCTGGAGTTTCTAAAAAAAATAAAAAATAAAAATGTTAAAACCAAAATTGATTAAATATAAAAAGATTTTAACTATTTCAGTCAAGGGTGAAAAAATCAACTCATAAAATCATGATTCGTGTAATTCTTCTAGATTTGATCGAATTAATAACTCACTTATTTTATTAATTCAGCTCATTTTGACCTATTTAGTTTATTCCATTTAAAAACTATACTAATATACAGTCCAAATTTATTCATAAGAAACTTTGTCTAAATTTTTTTATGAAGATATATTTTTTAAAATATTTTATATGGTCATGATATAAGGAAAAATATATATTAGATACTAACAAATTGCAAGAAAACAAACTTACTAAGAATTGGACGGATTGAATTATGATTCGATTTTATAGTTTTAGCTTATCTTAGTCCAATCCACTTCCTAAGTAATATTTAAGTGAGTCAATGACCCGTCTATTTACTAACTCCGTTCATTTATTTGACACCTTTAGTTTCAGCATTCCAGTGACCAAACAGTCACCATTCAAATTGTACGACTAGAAATTTGAGAATTATACAGAAGCAGTGTTATCTAAAGAAAGAAATATTTAGTTGAAAATTCCTCTCTTCTTCTTTAAGATTAAAATTATTTTTTATATATGTATAATAAATATTAAATTTCTCTTAGTTTCTTTGTATGTTTAATTTTTTATATTTTATTTTTCCATAGTAAAAATCATGTCTTCGAAGTAAAATGATTCTGTCAAAACTTAAATTCATACCCGAAAACATTTGAAGTAGCCTAAATTCAACTAGATTTAAATTGTATTTCAAAGTGGTTTTAACTTCAGACCCATATATCTAAAATTTATGGTAAAATTATACGGAGAAGCAAATATATACTAGTTAATTAGCTAATATAGTTATAGTTTGAATAAATTATGGCTCGCAGCAAACAATTAACTGTAATTACAGTTTGAGTTTTGTATAATTTGTGCAATTATACAGTGAATTTTGTATAATTCGCGCGATTTATACAAATGTTGTGCGCGAATCGAATTGTATAGCGATTTATACAAACACTACAAATTGTATAGCGAATTATACAAACGTTGTGCATGAATTGTTTGGTGAAATATACAAACGTTATACAAAAACTGAGAATTGTATAGCGAATTATACAAAAGTATACAAATATTGCGCGAATTATACAAATGCTCTATAACTATAGCTATGAATTGTAATTAGCAAATTATAGTTATATAGCAAAATTAAGATATTTTTGAATGACTATATACGAAAATTTCCCAAAGTTTATTATGAAGTACAGGAATTTGGAAGGCCCAAAATGTATTAGGCTTAGGGAGGCTAACTAGGGCTCCAAAATGAAAATGGGGCCTCAGGCCTGTATATAAAAAAGAAAAAATTATATAAATACACAACTTATTTTATCATATTCTTTAAAATTTTCTACTATTTGAAAAAATTACAAAATCTCTACTCTCTCCTATTCTCTGATACATCATTGTAGGTGATGTATCGGTCAGATAAATCACTTTACGTGATGTATCAGGACATACATGATGTATTCGAAAGTGACCAAAAAGAAGAGATTTCGGGTAATTTTTAAAAGAGTAGGGATATAATGTAATTGGGAAGAATCACTATGAGATTTAGGTAAAAAAAAAATTTTAAAAAGACTTGGGGTTTCAATATTATTCTACATTTAAAATTGAAAAATAAAGAGAAAATAAGAAGAATCTCTATGAAGGCTGGAATACCGAGAGAAAACTAAATGTTGAAGAAGATAAAACTCAATATCTACTATAAGCTTGCGTTTGGATATGCAATATGAAGTCATGCTTCTAAATCTGTGATTTTGAACTTACAATTTAAAATCATGATTTTATATCTCAAATTCGCCAAAAATGATGAATTTGTCATTCCAAAATCACGATTTTGATTTTTTAAAATGTAGAACTTCACTCCATAAATTTATATTTTGTAAAAAAAAGGGAACAACCATCATTTTAAATTTTGCAAAAAGAGACTCCTACTTGGCGTGGGGAGATTCTACATACCATGTGAACGGATTACATTAATAACTAGTTACTACTATTGCTGACCAACGAATCATTATAAAATTATGTATATATGAAAGTTTGTAATCACAAGTATTTATTTGTAAAAGGAACATGGAGGTATGCAATTTATCAATGCGATGCCTTCAAATATTCCGATATCTTATTTATGAACCATGATTTGCTCATTTAGTAAAATTGTATCAGAACTAATTTTTTTTTGATATTTTTCACAACTTGTGTGCTTTTCATGTTTATGAGAAAAAATTATACCCTACGAAATTCAAATTACACATCCAAATAAAATTTCAACTTCATATAAATTTGATTTTTATATCATGATTTCATATCGCATGTCCAAATGACCCCTAAACTCATTAATAAATGTTTTTTTTATGGACACAAGTTTAGATATTGTATCAATTGATCCTATTTTGGGCTAACCAATCAAAATGGTATAACATTTACCATAAGTGCAATAGGAGTGGCTACATATATTTTAATTCCATACTTTGTGGACCCCATCTACTCAAAAACATTATCCTATCAACTTCCACCATGTCTCATGACTTGGCAGATTTTTTCTGGTTCAAATTCACTTTCCAAATCTCATGGATGAGAGCACACTTTCTAGATGTCCCAATCAAGAAAATGTTCAAGATTCCAAGCTACTTTCAATTCATTTCCATTTCCAAAATTTTAATATTTTCATAGCACAAAGTTCTAATCTTGATACTACTATACTAGTGAGTTTATCAGTTCGTCAAGCTCAGAAATTCTTGAAAATAAATGATGGTGTAAAGCAGGATGGTGAGGACTTCAGTCCTTTATCAGACTCCATTCCTGATACCCCAAGAATATCATGCAAAAGCCCAAGAATTCAACTTCAGCTTGAAGGAAAAAGAATGGATTTCTATGATCAAGAAAAGCAACAATATGAGGGAATTGAAGCAAGTCCATGGCCAAATCTTGAAACTTGGATTCATATGTAGCTCTTTCTGTGCAGGCAATCTTTTATCCACTTGTGCACTTTCAGAATGGGGCAGCATGGACTATGCTTGTTTGATTTTCGAGGAAATCGATGATCCAGGTTCATTTGAATACAATACTGTAATAAGAGGATATGTTAAAGATATGAACTTGGAAGAAGCTCTACTTTGGTATATTCATATGATTGAAGATGAGGTTGAACCAGATAATTTCTCATATCCTACACTTCTTAAGGTATGTGCTCGAATTCGGGCACTCAAAGAAGGAAAGCAGATTCATGGGCAGATTTTTAAGTTTGGACATGAGGATGATGTGTTTGTGCAGAACAGTCTGATCAATATGTATGGGAAATGTGGAGAAATTAAGGAATCTTGCATTGTCTTTGAGCAAATGGATCAAAGAACTATAGCTTCTTGGAGTGCACTTATTGCAGCTAATGCTAATTTGGGACTATGGTCTGAGTGCCTTAAAGTTTTTGGTGAAATGAACTCTGAGGGATGTTGGAGGGCAGAGGAAAGTACATTGGTGAGTGTGATTTCTGCTTGTACTCATTTGGATGCCCTTGATTTTGGGAAAGCCATACATGCATATCTTTTAAGGAACATGTCTGGTCTCAATGTTGTAGTAGAGACATCCTTAATAGACATGTATGCTAAATGTGGACGTCTAGAGAAAGGGTTGTTTCTCTTTCAAAGAATGGCAAACAAGAATCAGATGTCCTATAGTGCCATAATCTCTGGGCTGGCTTTGCACGGTCGTGGGGGGGAGGCTCTAAGGATCTACCATGAAATTCTCAAAGAAAGAATGGAACCAGATGATGTTATTTATGTTGGGGTTTTGAGTGCTTGTAGTCATGCTGGATTGGTTGAAGAAGGGCTAAAATGTTTTAACAGGATGAGACTGGAGCATCGGATAGAGCCAACAATTCAGCATTATGGGTGTATGGTGGATCTTTTGGGACGAGCTGGGAGGCTCGAGGAAGCTTTGGAGCTCATCAAAGGCATGCCAATGGAGCCAAACAACGTCTTATGGAGAAGCCTGCTAAGTGCTTGCAGAGTTCATCAGAATGTTGAGTTGGGAGAAGTAGCAGCCAAGAATCTTTTCAAGTTGAAATCAAGAAATGCTAGTGACTATGTGATGCTCTGCAATATGTATGCACAAGCTAAAATGTGGGAAAAGATGGCTGCAATTCGAACAAAAATGGTTAATGAAGGGATAAGTCAAGTACCTGGTTCTTGCTTGGTTGAAGCAAACAGAAAGCTCTACAAGTTTGTGTCACAAGATAGGTCAGATACCTGCAGTGATGAGGTCTATGAGATGATTCACCAAATGGAATGGCAGCTGAAGTTTGAAGGGTATTCACCAGATACATCAGTGGTATTGTTTGATGTAGATGAAGAAGAGAAGAGGCAAAGATTGAGAACTCATTGTCAAAAGCTGGCAATTGCATTTGCACTTATAAAAACATCTCAAGGTTCTCCTATAAGGATAGTGAGAAATGTCAGAATGTGTAGTGATTGTCACACATACACTCAACTAATTTCCATGATTTACGAAAGAGAGATCGTTGTCAGAGACAGAAATCAGTTCCACCATTTCAAAGATGGAACTTGTTCTTGTAAAGACTACTGGTGAATACATATTTGTTTTCCCTTTGAACTTCCCTTTCATAATTATAGTCATGCTTCCTGCAGTTCAAAGATGTAAACAATATTAGCACCTAACTTCAGAATCATGCCAATACTGGAGATCCATAAGAAATTGACAAGAAATCTTATAATCCTGCATAGATGCGCTCTCACTGCTGGAGCTAAATATTTGATCCACAAAACTTGACAACAATCAATTTGAGCAATGAAGTAAAAGAGAAATTCAATTCCTGCAAGATTTATTTTTTGATTCAATGATAGATAGAACTAGAGCAGACTCTCATTTGGCTTATTTTTTTGTGGCAAATATTTGCCCTCTTCAAACAATAGGAGGTCACTATGACCTTAACAGTTTTGAAACTTCAACCTACCTGATAAATCCTACCTGACCTAGAAAGGTAATCTATACATACTAATATTTTAAGATCTTATGTTATAGTCATATGGCAATAGTAAAGTAAACTACTGCAAGTGATCTCCAACTTCTAGATCATTATTCAAGTTGAATTGAAGAAACAGCTGTAGTAATTTCCTTTGCTCGAGGATCGTTGTTTTCCAAGGACACACCATGAGGATCTTCTCTTACTAGCATTGCAAGAACATTAAGTGAACTCCAAGCTTGAGTCACATTTTTGCTTGAAGTCCCCAGGGAAACTGCAAAAACTGCATCAAATCCACCAGCACCAGGAATGCCAGCCAACAAGACTCCCTCCATATTCATTGTAGCATCTAGTAGCTGAGATTGCAATTCTGGTTCTATCTGTGAGTTGTGTACAAGGTGAAAAAAATGGACATAAACATGGAATAAGGCAGCAGTGCACTGCTCTTTAAGAGCTTTTGACCTTACAGACAGTGCTTGAATGTCAAGGTCGTCTAAATATGTTCCTTGGGAAAATTGCAGTAAGGTAGATTAGACGAAAAAATAAATTTTCTAGCAAAGTGTCTACTGAAAGCAAGAAGAAGTTTAAATTAAGAAGCAATGTCCCTGGAAAACTCCTGAACTTTGCAGCAGACGTAGGAATTTGAATGGAACCTACTTTACTTTCTCATTTGGAATTTTTTTTCCGCTAATACAAACACATGCAAGAGAATTACTCTGTCATTTACTTCATTTAAAAAAATTTCTTCTTACTCTTCGGACACCTATAGAAACAAAGCCTGCTTTTACATCATTGAGATAGAGTGATGTCTTGATAAATTCATCTGAAGTACTTCATACATAGGTGAGGAGTGAGAAGTGAAAGAAAAGAGAAGAAACAGTCTAGTTACATGGGACTGGAGAACTTACTGGAATTCCAGCAGCTTCTCCCATCTTCCGCATCTGATACCTAATCCGAAGCATAGCATCTCGAGCTCCTAATAATTCTTTAACAATTTCTGCTTGAGTTGGTTCATTTGCTCTCTCCAACCACTGTTAATGGTTAAAAGCAGAATAACTCAAAATTTTTGAAATGAAAAAGGAATCTCTAAACTTTGGAATAATATTCTATGGATAGAAGTTACACAATTATACCGTAAAGTAATGAGAACCCAATTGCTGTACATATTCAAAATATTTATATTTGAAACTTTGCGCTATAAATAGGATCTTTGAAGCCTGTCTACCTTCACAAGGTAGGGATAAAATCTGCATACACACCACCCTCCCAGACCCCACTTGTGATTACACTGGGTATGTTGTTGTAAATATGACAAAAGTTAACTTTCAGGGTATTCTGTCAATTGAATTAGAAGAAAGGTAATTAGTTGATCTCAAGTATGATTCTTGTGACAGGCAGGACTAGATGCAAATTGAATAATTATATTAGCCCTTAGCTGCATGCTTCTGCAAAGTAAATTGTAGGAAGGAGTTTACTGATATGAGACATCAGAGGGGCAGCTCTCAAGAGAGAAAGAGAGAGAGAGAGAGAGAAAATCTTAATGGAGAAGATGTAAATCGGCAATCAAATGTAATGCAAGATCAGGACTTGCATAAAAATGCCCAAGAAGGACTATGAACAGAAAGATGGACCCAAAAATTGTTGGGATTCCCAAGTTCAGAGGAAGTGGATCCACTGCCTCAGAAATGCTTGGCCATCTGTAATATTCGAATCAAACCCTCATCCATTGCTCCGTAAACTTGGGCAAAAAATAGGTAGAACTGCAAAGAGTTTTCACAATGTTATGTTGTTGATTTTGAGCAAGACCAAGACAAACTGAAAATTGGTGTTGGTATGACTGGAGGTATAAAGGGCACAAAAAACAGTGGGTAGAAAGAGGGAGCCATGAACTTACGAAGGTTAGGAGTTCTACACATGACAATAAAAGTAACAGTAAAATAAAAAGGAAACAAGAACAAGGACGACTTTTTTTTTTCTTTCAATCCATGTCTTTGAAATGCATTAGCCATCTGGTTTAGTTAGCTGTGAAAATGAATTTACTCTATTAAGTAGATTCTTTTTGTCTGCTTCATAAATAAATTAACTCATTATAAAGGCAAAGATAATTCTTCTCAAAAAAAAAAGAGAGGCAAAGATACTAATCACTATGATTAGGAATGTCCTCTAGTCAACCGAGTGAGGTTACATAAGACAGCTTGTAGCATCTTCAACACCCGAACATTTATATTAGATTAAACCATCCCAGAACATATTAGCATCTAAGAGGCATAAGGGTAGTTATCACCTGCCATTTATGATAAAAACGAGGAAAAACATTCATTCAAGATCACACAAGCTTTTGAGCTCTGTTGTAGTTCCACTAGAGTTTTACCTTTTCAGCAGGAAGCAGGCTGCAGGCATTGATGATGCATTCATAAGAATTGTAATGTCTCTCTGCCAATTTACTCAAGGTATTAAGGTACGCTTCAAGAGAAGAGTTTCCTTCTGACAATCTTCTCCATGTTTCTACAGAATCCTGAGGGTCAGACCTCTGCCATTTCTTTACAGCCCCAACCATTGATGGCGTTGAAGATCCTCCACAGCCCGGTTCTCCAAGTAACTGCAATTGCTCAGCTATTAGCTCCAGCAACTTAAAAGAAGAAACAATGTGTACCACATGCAATAAACACTTCAATATTGAGACAACTTCTTCTGGAGTAGGATGCATTGGAAGAGCAAGAACAAATCCATTAAAGTAGCACGTATAAGGTAAAAAATTTCAGTCTGGCAACATCTTCAATTATAACGTATATACAGCTAATCAGGGGACTCAACAAAAGAGGACCAGCAAAAGCATGCTAGGTTGGATCATTGACCTATGTGAAAGTTAATTATCATTTGCATCATCATACAGGTTAAGTAGCTTCTGCAAAAGAAATTTGAGTGTTTAGCCCAAGCATCAGGTGGATAAATTTACATTTGACGTCAATATCCAGCAATTGAAGTTGAAATTAGTTTTATAGTTCTATTTGACAGTATGCTAGCCAATTAGCTGGGCGCAGTCAGCTAAGAGTATGGAGATCAAAAGAGGATGTGTAGATGTGTCATTAAAGGTCGCTTAACATGTAAAACAGTAATTCTGATCATCCAGCTTATAGCGGATGAGCAATCCATTATTCTTAACCAGATAAACATTCATAAAGTTGTGGAATATAGTATATTAGACTCACTAATGTCATCAAAGGAGGCAATGAGAACTTGGTCTTTTCATGGTCCCACTTTGCTTTTAGGACATCATCAATGACTTCTGTTAGTGGTGTTGCCATACCTGCATTCTGCTAATCCAAAAGAATGTCAGAACAGCTGTGAAACTAGATTCGATAAGATTTAGATGCAAATCCACAATCATCATTCCGCATAGTCATTAGCAGATGTTGATCGGGATGACATCCACCCAAATAGAGTGTAATGGATATAGAAGATTTATATAGCCGACACCAACTAGTTTGGTAAATGAGGTATAGTTGATTGATCGGTTGAAGATAAACTATTCCTTCACGTTAACTGAAGAATCGATATAAGCAGGCATCAAATGCCCATAAGTTTTCCTGACACATTATACAAACCCCGACATCATTCCTTAATCTTATATCCTCAGCAAAAGAACCAACAGAAGATTTTGATTAAATCAAGGCTTTCATAAAAGTTCTCGTAGAATCGAGAATGAATTATTTCCAAACCTTTGCTAAGACCAACATCAAGTTTGTTATGCCAAACAGTGATGAAAAAGAGAAGAAGAAAGTATCCACCTAAAGGAAAAAGCAGCTCTATTAATTGTTGACGAATAATTAAATTTACACAGATAATCAAAAGTGCTAACTGGAGGAAAAATGATTAACCCTTCAGGTAATTTTATAGAGACCAAATCTGAGATTTGGGTGACAGTTTAGGTTAGAGGTGGTTACAGTACAACTATTTCTCTGACAAATCTCCTAGGAATAGGTTCTGATGCAATTTCTTTGCATGTAAAATGACCTTCTGAAGATTGACGAACATGAAACCTCACTTACCACTCCCCCGATTACCATTTCCCCTCTTCATTCTTTGGAAAATGCCAACAGATAATTAATCCTGGTATAAACTGGGCCTTGGGTGACCAAGCTAGATTTTAGCACCACTGAAGCATGTAGTGATGGCAACAACATTTGAGTGATGAGATACATTTTTTTTCCTTCTGTTTTTAGTAAGTGAGGAATTCATGAGGGCCAGTTGGCACATGGTCCGAAACTTGGTGGATAAAGACCCACTCCTCTACCCTTCTTAATACTAGGCTTTTGGTCAGTCACAAGGTTCGAACTCGTGACTTGCACCTCATCTACATAATGCACACATCACACACAGGCTCTTACCACTTAACCAAAGCCCCAGGAGCTTGAATGATGTGATATATTTTGATCATCTTCATATGAAGTAATCTTAATTCGAAAAGAGTACATTACTCTTAGGGAAAAAGCTATGTAATTCACAGGGGTTTGAATGATGCAATATATTCATATCTTCATATGAAATTATCTCAGTTTAGAAAGAGTACGTTAACTTTATTATCTTAGGACAAAAGCTATGTGATTCAAACATGGATTATTAATGAGCTTCAGAAAGTAAGTCTTTGGCATATTAAATTACAAAATATATACGCTGAAGCCATTCAGGCTATTTTCCCGTAACCAAGCCTCTGAGAAAACTTAACAGACTACTTTATCTATGAGCAAAACTATGCCAACAAATTAATCAAATAGATGGAAACTGAAGAAGACCTGTGCAGAAGAGAGCACTTCAGGCGAAAACCGGATATAGCGTTGACTTCCATAAACTGCAGAACTAACATCAAACCCACTGCCAACTTTACCCTGTGCAATGCAATGAGCAGTTTGAGCTATCACATGAACTACATCAAGTTCAGCTACATCTTTCTTTCCTAGGAGTTGGTCCTCAGCCAAAGAGGAGAGGTTCACAACGCCAAGATAATGAAGCAAGGCGGCAACAACTGCAGTTGTCATAGCTGCTGATGACCCTAATCCAGTCTTTGCAACTTCAGGCTTGCGATTTTCTCCAGTTGATTCTTCCGCATTAAAGGTGATTGAAGAGAAAGATGGAAGGGAAGCCAATGACTCAGGTGTAAGAGGGAGCCCACGTGCTTCAATCTACATATATAATTAACAGAGAGGTCTCAGTTACTATCAAACATCAGAAATATAAAATAAGCTGCAAAAGCACCTGATTCCGATACGAATAGAACTCATTGCAACCCAAGATGGTTATGTCAAGACCTGCATGGATAATAAAGTTTGAGAAATTATTTTTCTAATTTCTTTAACAAAAAATTATGAGGTAAAGTCCCATATTAAAGAAATGGCATCATCCTCAGCTAAGAAAGGTGAGAGTGTCAGACATTACCCTGAAGAAGTAGTCTCTGCAATGTGTCCTTCTTATCTTTGTCAAGTGTTGCATGGGCTGCTGCAACGGCATACTGCACCGCATGTTCTACAAAGGGGTTTCTTGATCCACTGATGTTCGACTAAAAATATAAGTTACTACATTGCTTGCCATTTAGATGACTTACAATTCATGTTATAAACAGATCAAATTAATCAAGAATACAGTAGCCAGGTTACATTTAATACTTCAAAAAATAAAGTTCAGCAAATTCACAAACAATTTTTGATAAAGTAAATACTTTTATTAGTGACCGAGTAAACTCCCGTATAGAAGCCATATACCAAAAAGTAGAAAACCTACACCAAATATTGTTCTTTACAAAAGAAACTCAATCAACAATACGCATAGGGACCTCATAACCCATAGAATACCAAAAAGAAACTAGAAACTAGAAACAAGAGGCTATTTTGCAAATTCACAAACATAAAAAGAAGAAAAGTATTTTCACTAACGAGGCTTAACCTACTTGCCTTGAGGAAACAGGCTGAAGTTTTAGGTGTTTAAGAGAAAGTTTATACATGGTTTCTCTTTCCATCTGGGGAGAAGTCAATTTCACATCTGTCCAGCCCTGAAAAGGAATAAGAAAACTACCTTACAGTGGGAATAAAGCGTAGGGAAATACATAAAAGGTGCTTCTCAAGAAAAGAAACGGTCATATATACTCCAGATAAATGATCATTCAGTTAAGTGCAACAAATATCACTCACCCATGCCCAACTTTCAGGTTTAATTTCCTCATAAAGTGGCTTCACAATAGCATAAAAACGAGCATTTGTGCTCAGTACGATACCAGCATTAGGCCTCTCCAAAACAAGATAACCTCCAGTCATCAAAACCTTTCCAGGAGCAGAAGCAACTCTGTTTAGCCATCAAGCCGAAAATCAGACATACTAATACAAAAGCTATTGGATTTCTAAAGTAACATAAAATGGAAAAATCCAAATGATAAACATCCCAAACTTACATTGCCATTATTTAACAATTCTCACTTTGTAAAGCTTGAAAAGTGCAATCCAGGAAAGATAAGCTGCAGAGGCGAAGCACCCAATAACGTACTTGTTTTTCTTGGGAAAAATACAAAGAGACAAAATGAAGCATAATAAATGAACAACCCCCCTCCAATTTAATGCAACAACAACATCAACAAATATGCCTTCTTGAGCAAAAAAACAAAATAACAAACAAATTTGCCTTAATCCCCAACTAGCCCGGGATCAGCTATATCATCAATCCTCCATACTGCTCCATTTCGACCTATTTCATTCCTATTTCTAACCAAACTACAAATACTACTACTTCCACTATCCCAAAAAGAATATTATTTTCTATATTTATAAACAATTTAGGTATAATTATTTTCATTTTACCCTTAAAAAGATTTGGTTTATAGCCACACAAATATCCAAGGCTTGTTCTAGATCACAAGTTCCAAAAGTCCTCATTTTTATTAAACTCCATTCCAAGTCAAACAATGTCACATAAATTGTGACGGAAGGAGTAACAAACACTGAACCAGATGTAACACCATGACAAAACCTTAATCCCAACCAGTATGATGTAAAATCAAAGAAAAGGAAGATCTTTGATTTCACTACAATAACTTGTTAAACTGAAGATAAAGCATCTATGCTATATGATTCAACATGGGGTTCCTCTAAAATCCTCAAACAAAATATAACAAGCAGCTAAATTCAAAATCATCCACCACACCAACCATCTAGGCCTGACTCAAAGAATGGGGCCACAAACCAGGAAATAGGCAAACAGTGGGAAAACGAAAAAAGGGCAAATCTTTCACACTTCAAAATTTCATATAAAGTCGAAATCTCTAAGTCCACTTGACAATTTCAAGAAAGTTGGGAATTTTCAAGATTGACAAGTAATCATTCATATTCTGTCACAAAGATTAACTCAGCATATCAAGAGAGAGTAAAAGATACTTACTTTTATTGGGTTCGTGGTGGGGGTGGGGTGGGGGTTGGGGGTGCTGCTACTGTGATTGGCAGTCTTGATTCTTGAATCGAATTGTAGTAGTAGCACTCCATTTTCATTTTTCCTCTTTTATTGTTATTTTTTTTCACTGACATCATTTCTTGTTAACAAATTTAATTTTTGTTACATGAGGGGCCAGTTAGTCCATCAATTTATACTTCTGGGACTTATTTGCATTTTCACAATTTTCTTAGTTTATTCTTACAGCAAGGTCCAATTTTTTTTCTCATTATTGCTACCAAGCTCCAAACTTTACATTTCATTTACTCTTTTTCCCCCTTGAATTGACTGGTCTCTCCCACTGTGATCTTCTCTTCATCACCGGGTCGTCATCTCTCATTCAGGTTATTGTTTTCTCTATGCTTATAATGAGGTTTTTTGTTGTTATAGAAATATCGAACTAAAATTGAGAATTTGATTATTACTTTGATTTTTTCCCGATATTTTTAATTTCATGTTCATTCCCGGCCGACATTTTTTTTGGAATTTGTGGTTAGTGCAGGATTTGGGTTTCTGAATTTCGTATTTCTTCAATTGCAATCTACAGAGTTGTTGGCTCGCTGAAGTATGTTCTCTTTGTCTTTATTTCTCCTTTTTCATTATTAAAGGCACCCAGATGCTAATTTTCTATAAAGTTTTGTTTTTTACTTTTTCTTTATGTGTATGGAGGAAGTGGAAACTTTTTTATCTGGAGGATTCATTTTTTGGATCATTGTCCTTCATTTTAGATGACATTCAGTAACTATATAAGGTAAATTAGGTATAAGGGTGTATTGATACTTTAGGGTATTAAAGATTGATAACAATGACTAGGGGTTAGATTGATTAGGAGCTGGAATAAATGTAGGAACTCATTTTTCCGTTTTGGCGGAAAGCATTGTACTGAATACATGTCATAGATGCTTCTCTGTGGTGGTCCAGTTCAGCAACTTGATACAAATGGTGATTGGGTATTTGGGTTTATTTCCTTCTTCGAATTTTACTGATTAATAAAGTACCATTGGTTCTGATTTAGGATTTCCTTTCCCTATTCCTGGTTCTATCTTTGAAGTAAAAGAAACACTTCATTTTCCTCCCTAAACAAATGTTGATAGAGCTGTCAAAACTTCAATTTTTAACTCCCAGAGTCCAGGAACAACCGTAGAATTCAATACTTTATCCAGTTCCAACCTCACTTATGATTTTTCTTCACATTCGTAGAGTATTCTAGATCTTCGTTTTTCAACTCTATTTTTGTCTGGTAAATCATTTTTTCCTGGACCAGAGTCTCTCTCTCTCCTTTCTTTGGACGCTTCCTCTCCCGTCTCTGTTTTTGGCTTGAATTCATAACCTAAAAGCACATTTGATGACTTGAAATCATGATATATCACCTGAACTTCCTTTTGAATTCTTCATGCAATTAAGCGTAGAGCTGGGCAAAAACTGACCGAACTAAACTTTTTTTAATTTCGATTTTCTATTTGTTCGGTGGTTTTGGTTTAAATTCTAGAATCTCAGTTATTCGGTTCGGTTTTTAACTAATTTAATTCGGTTAAACCAACAACAACAACAACAACGAACCCAGTGTGATCCCACCATGTGGGGTCTGGGGAGGGTAGAGTGTACGCAGACCTAACCCCCACCTTAAAAGGTAGGGCGGCTGTTTCCGAAAGACCCTCGGCTTAAGAGAGAAGAACAAGGGAGGAGAAACAAGGAAAAACAAGGTGGGGGAGTGACCGAAATTTAATTACACTACACTTACCTTCTAACTACACAGGCCAGTCCACAACTGAAGGTGGCCCAATTTAAACATTAAACGTGGGAACCCAATTCCCAAATGACCAAATTATTACTGAAGGTGTCTTAGGTGTGTGAGAACTGTGAAGTAAAGTCCCAAATCTGAAATTGAAATCCCTATCCTCTCGCCTCTGTCAAAGCAACGACGTCAACTCGTCCCAATCCCACGGTCCATCGCCGACGTTGTCACGCACAGACAGGCGACAGCAGACTCACTCTCTGGCCCGTGCTCTTGACAGTCCTCTCCCACACTCAGAAGTGATCCCAAGAGGTGAGAGGTTAACTGGAGACCTCTTCAGTTTGTATGATATATGGTTAGTTCTTAGCAGCCAGCAGGGGAGTGACTGCTACTCTTTCTTTCCCTTCTTTGTATTCACCCTTTTCCTTTTTCTTTCTCTCTCTCTCTCTATAGCACGTGTTCCATTTTTCTGTGCTCGTTGTTGCCTTCTATATAAGGGGTGGGACGTGGGTGGGTTTTTGTTTGTTTTATGACATTTTTAATTTTTTTCTGAAAAAACACATGAGTGATCTCAAATTCTTTGCAGATTGATAAAGTGACAGTATGATGATTGATAACAGTATGTTGTGTTGAAGCTTTATCAAAAAAAAAAAAGTATGTTGTGTTGAAGTTCTTGTTGTACACATGTCTGATTTTAATTCGTTAGTGCTTGGATATAGTGGAAAAAAGTTGGGAACTTTGTGTGAAACTTGACACATGAAGGAGGTGATCTTGTTCGGCAACAACGTACCCAGTGTAATTTTTACAAACTGAAAAACCAAAATAAACCAAACCGAAATTGCGAAAACCGAACCGAATTTATTTCAGTTTGGTTTGGATTAGCATTATCACCAAACCGAAAACCGAAAAAATGAACTGAATTTTTTAAACCAAACCAAACCGACTGAACACCCAGCCCTAATTAATTATGCAGGAAAAAATAACCTTCTATGTCGTTGTTTCTGATGCCATTTTGACAATGTCAAGCAAATGCATATGTTTTTGTCGGATGTGTAATATTCCACAGTAAACAAATATGTTTTTATGAATTCAGACTTGTTCTTTTGGATAAATTTATTCTTTAAGATGTTGGTTGGACCAGAATTATTCACAAACCAACCCCTGTAAATATGAACAGGTTGGGTTATGACCCCTTTTCTATTTAACTCATTTTTAACTTGTCCAAATCCAACCCTACCAGCCTTTATCACCACTAATATTGGGTTTTATTTTGGTAATATTTTTCTCTTTCCTTTCTTTCTTTTATATATTTATTTGTTACAAGTAGTAAGCCTTGGAGTAACTGGTAAAGTTGCTGCCATGTGACCAGGAGGTCACGGGTTCAAGCCTTGGAAACAGCCTCTGGCAGAAATGCAAGGTAAGGCTGCGTACAACAGACCCTTGTGGTCGGGCCCTTCCCCGGACCCTGCGCATAGCGGGAGCTTAAGTGCACCGGGCTGCCCTTTTTTATTTGTTACAAGTAGTAATTTTGAATGAGCAGGTGTAAGGCAGAGAAGGAAGTAGTTCAAGAAAGATGCAGAAGCTAGGCGAATTCAAGCTACCTAACTTCTTTAATTATCCACCCTACTTCACGTAATTTTCTCCTTCCCTTATTTCCATGTCTCTGTATGTATAAACTCTTGGCTATAAATTTCAGTTTCTGGATTTGAACTTGTCTGGTAAAAATATATGGAAAACCTTTTCTTGGATGGTGTGGTATACCTGCATTTGACAGCAGTAGATATCAATCAACTAGGCCTCAAATCCCAATTTCCCAAATCAGTGGAGTATCAATCAACTAGGTCTCAATACCAATTTCCCACATCAGTGGAGGTTGGCTGTATGAGTCTATCCATTCCACTCTTGGACTAAATTTGTTACGGGTGCATGATTGATGTATTTATCTGCTAATGAGGAGAAAGTAAATAGAATGATTCCTAGAGAAAGGTTCTAATCAGGGCATGGAGTCAGTCTCACTATTTGGATGACAAAATCAGTTAGATCTACCTGCAGAAATTTAGTTGGGATTGCTTTCTCATTGCTGTATCTTATAACTGGAAAGTACCGAGCCGCAATTATCCTTATGGATTTCTGATAAGCTATTGGCTGTTAAGTAATCACTAAGAACTTCTAGTACTTGTTCCATTCATCTACCATCCAGTCTTTTATTGGGTAGATAAAAACACTTTTTCCTTTTAATGTGTAACATGTAAGATTTTCATATTGTAGACATAGATTTTTTGTATTGCTTCACTTTCATGTCTAAGTCCAACCTTTTATTGTGTTGGGAAACTTGTTCTTAGTTTTATTAGCAGAGTTGCAGAACAACTTGCATTCTATGTAGTTTAACTTTATCTTGCACCTCAACACAAAACCCAGTGATAATCATTTGTAGTTTTCTGAGACTATCCTTTTGTCTATCAAATTGCATAGCCCTGATCTTTGTTTATCATATATTTATTGCAAAAAGAACATATTTCTTCTTACTTATCAAAAGAAAGAAAAAAAGAACAAATAGAAATCATATAGAAGTAATTGCCACTTACTCGAGCCATTGTGCAATCATCAAACCTTAAATCAATCGATGTTCTATATGGTAGTTGAATTAATAACATTCTTTTCTTGGATCATGTAATAGTCTTCAATATTGTGGGTCAAGCTTGTTTTTACGATTTGATATTGTTATATAGTAATGACTTATCAAATGAAATGTGGTTTATTGAAGTGTAAATTTCCAAAATATTCGTGGGTTTAAGGCAAAGAAATGATAAATATATCATGGTTTCAGCTGAAATTTTAATTCTTCGATCTTAGATCCCATAATTATTGCGGAATAAAGCCAACACCATAGGACTCTTTTCTCTAAAGTGGAGGATTTTGTTTTAACATTTGTTGGTATACAAGCAAAAGAAAATGACTCTTATATGTGAAATCTTTGACTTATAGTTCTAAGCATGGTGGTAAGATATCTTTAAGGGGGATTTTAGATGGTTTCTCACAAAAATAATTATGTTCTTAATTCGCTGTGCATGAAACTGGACTTTTCTTCGAGCAGTATTAGAACATTTTTGATGTGGAATTATGTTTTGCACATGGGATAATTTATTTTCTTTCCCAGTTTGCAGCCTGTGAGGGAAACTAGGGAAAAGCAGATACAGCTATGGAAAGAGCTCATAATTGATTTCTGTCGAACCCAAAAGATTTTTATAATTGCCCTGGAGGTAGACTTTCCATTGTTCAGTAATCCTGCTATTGAAAGTGAGTGGTTCTTCTTATTGGTGATTTATATATTCGATGTTCAGCCAAGGAGCTGCTTTATATACATTCCCCAAATATTATTGCCTTGGATAAAAATCCAGTAAGGTGCGTAGAAATTTATAACAATAGCTAGTGATCTTGAACGCCGGAGGAATTTAAAATTGTACCTCCTCCATTCCAGCTCATGTAAAATTTAAGATGTTAATTTGACTTGTATTATACTGGTGATAATCTGTTCGAAAAATATATATTATAGTAGTGATGATGGAAGAAAAATATTGAAGTAATAGTTTGAAAAGTTGTGATATTTTCTCAGAAAATATTACAGAGTTATAAAATGCATATGTTATGAATTTGAATTCTTAAAGGTCTTGAAAGTTGTGTAGAAATCAAATGGTGTCCACATTCTGGAACATCCCAAAGCGAAAAGAGTTTCATTGAAATTTGACAGGAGTAACTATCACCCTCTGGATTCTTACAAGATTGTCGAAATGAATCTGTACTTAACATTAATCAAGGAAGCAGAAACAAAATAGATATTCTAATGCATGCACACACATTTGAACTGAGATGATCCAGTCCCAGCATTAAGGAACATAAATATATTTATGCTGATTTTCTCAGTTTGTTGTTGAAATAACCAACGATACAGAGATGATGATTGGATTCTGTTCAACAGCCCAAGGACTTGGAGCACATCTTTTGTTCTTTCCAGTGCTTGAAGTGATTGTTACGACCACGAAGAAACAATCAGGAATGAAAATGGATTAATTACGTGTGAAAGTTACCCATCTAATTTTCAAGGAAGTGGACTGGATGGTTTTGCGAAAATTAAGAAGAAACAGCTGCAAAACAGAAAAAGAGCAAAATTTAAATATCATTACTGTTGAATGTAAAATGTCATAAAGTTTCAGATCCATTGAGAAAATTTCTGCTACGTTACCAAAATATCGCGGAATTAATTTACAGTCACATGCCATGGAGTAATCCACGTTAGCTTATCTAGCAACAAAAAATTGTCTTTAGTCCACATGTACATTGCCTCCAATGAAATGTTTTTCCTCTGCAATATGTTTTCAAGGGAAGTAAGAAATTCGTATGAATGATCAAATTGTTTAAACTTGTGTGATTCTAAGGTTTAATGGCGTGAATTTGTAATACTTATTCCTCTAGAGCAAAAGGTTTCTGAAGAGGTCTGTCAGTCTTTCTATGCCATTAAGTATGCATGTCTGTTTATAGACCGTATTAACCAAAAGAAATTGTCAATCACAATAGTATTAGGTGGTAAAGTTTGCCAATACTGGTTGAATTTCTTTTCAAAATAATGCAAAATCCTAGCGTTTTCAGTTAAAAGAAAATGTGATTATATCTTTATGTGGTATAGCTTGCCTCTGACTGGATGAGGATCTTTTGTAATCTGGAATGGTGGCAATTTTTGTGTGCCACTACTGAATACAGATGATCTTCGATAGTGCAGGATCTCTGAGTCATGAAGCTAGGGAGGCATTTCTTTCGGCTTTGGTCTCTGATGGTAAGCGATCTTGCCACATTCATAATATGTTGGACCTTAACGAGAGTCTGTTGTACTGCAGAAGGCCAGATCTCTGACTCTGATCTACTTGACAGGTCGTGCAGAATGGATGGATAAAGGTCATAGAAAATGCCTAGTCCTATGGCATCGTATTCAAGACTGGGCAGATTTGATTATAAACTTTGTGAGTAGTAGTACAACCTTATGATAAAATTGATGTCTATTCTCAATTTAGCATTGTCCTAACTCAATATGCTAGCGAATTATAGAACCTGGTAGTATTTAGGAATGGGTCTGCATTTGAGGGGACTATACTATGATTAGTTGACTGGTTTTAGGATTCATTCTTGGCTATCATCCTCAAATGTTATATGATGTTGTTATACAGCAAAAGTAGAGATTAAGTAAATGAGAAGAGAATCATGTAGCCATCTTATGAGTTATATTCCCGATCATCTATGTTCCATGCTCTCCCTCCCTCCACGCCTACCACATCATATATCTATCTTTGTATAGAACCATTTTGCTTCTCTATGGGTTGTTCATTTATATAAATGGTGGCGCTGCAAGATCATATTTATCATCAAATCTTCAACGACCCCTCTCCCCCTTGTGTGTAGCTTCCACTTTCCTTCTTTCTTTTTCTTCTCAAATTTATCTGAAATCTCTCTCAGTTTGGTCATTTGAGTTGAATTTTCTCGGAGCTTTATCCTATAAAAGATGTGCTTTTAATGTTTAGCAATTAGGTTCCCTGTTGGGAGACTGCTATATACCATATTTGGGGATGTATGCAGAAAGACATGGAGTCTGGTTTTTCTTTTAGATGAAATGATGAACAAGAGTATATTTAACCTTGTCACATTGTTTTTGTGTTGGCAATCTGCTGCCAATACTGAACCTTATCTGAGTCCTTATGGAAGTATTATCTATTTGATTAGGTGAAGGAGAATGGGCTGGAGGACAGTGTTATGACAGTTGAAGAAATACGTTCCGGGGTGGAGTCTCGTGGAACAGGTAAGATTTGGGTTTTAGAATCTACAAGATATTTGATACCAGAAATTGGTTAAAGACCCAATATAACATATGCAAAAGATTTAAAGAAAGAAGACGAAAGTTGTAACCAATTGGTTTCTCTTTTGGTTACTATTTTCTTCTTCCTTTAAATATTTTGCATATGTTAGCTTGGGTCTTGGCATTTCACTTGCCCTATTATGCATGAAGCATATTTTGACTGAGAAGAGTTATCGCTTTCAATTGTTCCTTTTCTATTATGATTGTGTGCTTGTTTCAATCTTGAACAACTCGGTCATAAACATGTAATGGAAATGTCAGTGCATTTGATGTTTAACACCTCGCTATTCTGTATGTATTTTATGTTTAGTTATGAATTTGCGTACATGGTTTAACTAGGTTTTATCCTCTGACAAACTTCATGGACTTATGAGATCTTATGCTATTATCTTCTTTTTTATTCGTTTCTTTGGCGTGTTAATTTTTCAGAGCTTCATGGAATAGACCGTACAGTTCTTATGCGAGCTTTGAAGCTGCTCGAACATAAAGGGAAGCTTGCAATATTTAAGGGAACTTCAGCTGATGATGAAGGTGTCAAATTTTCTTTGTAAACCACCTTGGTGGACTATATTTTGTGTACAATGAGCGAGAAAGTTCTTATCTACGAGCACTTATGAAATACTTTATGGAGTGAAACTGGGGATAAAATGGTTTCATGTTATGATAGAGATACCTTATTGGACTATTTTGATTCGAGGTAGAATGGACACTGAATTCTTACTTGACTAGTTTGGGTAAAGGAACAGATAATATAAGACTGAAAGGCTATATATGAACAGATAAATTTGTTCCTCACTGTGCGAAATGGAACAACTTTTGTCTTCCGTTAATAGGTGGGGTCAAATATGATTTCGATGTTACTATTTGGGGTTTAGTTTAGCCCTAAACTATGCGGGAATTTTCTTTTTATCCTTAATTTAGAATGGAGAACGAATTTAAATCTTTCACATCGTTCAAGAGCAAACTTCCCCCTTCCACCTAATTTTGAGTTTAAAAGTTTCTTTTGTTCTTCCTTTCTCTCTTTCCGACTTCCGTCCTTATCTGTACCACCAATGACCATTTCTGCCTCCTCCGTTGGTGCCTCTACTCCCACCATTGTCATCATCACCTCCACCATTAGTCCACCACCACCTACACTACTAGGAGGGAATGGTCTAAAGAATTTGAACATGCAATATAAAATAGTCACGAGTTTCATTGGCAAATTGCAAAATTCCTATTGTAGAAATTTTTCACCATAATATTAAAGTAGTTCTTAGTATTGAATTCTAGTGTGATATACACCACATAATATATTACCTTTTCACCATTTCTTGTTACTAAAAGATACCAATGTCATTTAGAGCTCAACTCAAAACTTTTCCCCTAAAATTTGTTTTCTTTGATGACATACTGAAAATTAGAAAGAAAAAGTTGGACAAGTAAAACTAGCCGAAGAAAGTACTTTCCTAATGCAACTATGAAATTAATAATTGAATTAAAAAAACAACGAAAAGAGGTCTAGAAAACATTCACAACAGGCAATATAACATGCTCAAGGAAAAGCCTTCGATCAGGCTGGATCTCCATACACCTAAACAGAAGCTTCTTCATGCATACGATGGAGCGAGGCATTCATCAACCATGTCGACGAGGTTAGGGTTCTCCAATGCTGCAGCTACGCGTTCTTTATCGTTCAACTGCTTATTTACTGCAGGCAGATAACGAATTATCAGTTGCTGGATATAAAGCAAGCGCGGACAACTCTTGAAAAGAGCTAGTGCTTTATGATACTAATAAACAAGAAGGCTGTGTGGTTTTTTTCCCTTTCATCTCTTTTCGACTGGGAGATGTTACAGTAGTAACTTATATTAACAAGAAGGGTGAACATTTTGTATGGAAAAAATGGCAAAAACCGTGTGCTATGTTAAAAGGAACGTGCCCTTCCGTGAATGCAAAAAGGAAGTGACAAATGCAGGCCTGTGTGGATTCAATTAGGAGAAAGTGCAGCAGAGTGACAGCTAAAGAATTGTAGCTCCAGATTTGTTCTGGTTAGTGGTAAGACGGTAATTGGTGGCTAATTATTGGATTTTGTATGAGTTGAGAGTGACAGATATATAGAGAGAGAACGATACCTGCAGCTTCCGTAGCATGAGTCCCAGGTGCTACTCTAATATCAACCTGGTGAGACAACAAGGATATGTTGTTAAAAACAAGCACACCGAATACTTGTGGACAGAGAAAATAATTTCAAACCATTTAAGGAAATAGCAAGCTACCAAGAAAACACTTCGATATTGAAATAAGACTTTCAACAGAAGTCTTTGCATCATTATTTAATTCTTGTACTTAAGAATGCAACTAGTTGAAACCGCGGAGAGACTGGGTTAAAGGTCCGATATGGGTTCTCATATCATACAAGAAAAACTCACAAGTAGTTAAAGCGAAAATCTCATGAGTCCATTGACCTCATCTCTGGCAGCCAAAAGAAGCTATCTGACTCCTTTTGCACCTTCCAACATAAAAGCTATATCACAACCCATACCAAGCCCAACTTTTTACTTTTCAAGGAAGATAAACAAATTCTATGCTTTCTGGATTGCTGAGCTCAATTTGTTCCTCGCCCAACAGGAGCAAACCACTAAACCTTTCAAAGGTTTAGCAGGACAAACAAGAAGATATGAAAATAACACAAATTTAAGACGTATACAAATGAGAGAAGTTCAAAAGGGTCCTTGGCAGGAAGCTGCTATGGACAGGAAGAACTTAGCAAATATGATGACAAAAAGATCCTACTTTGCTCAGGAAAAGGAAGCTGCTATACACAAGAACTTTGCAGAAATCATGACAACTTTGCTTTACTGTGAGCAAGTACGAGAATGCAATTTGTTACTCAACCTGAATTACAGAGTGAAAGGGATAGAATTTTTTTTCTCCATCAACGATTATTGTGACTTTTTTTTATAAGGTGAAAAATTAAAAGGGTATTAAGTGTACAAGGCCCAATATAGAACATACAAGCAGCCTACTACACTTCCCTTCCTAACAAATCCAATCATTGAAAGCTCAACTACATATCACTTTTGCTCAACCAACTCACTCAACCAAGCTACAATCTCATACTATCTGAGATCATATATGAATCACCTATATTTATTCAACTCTATCAGGTGCATTTATTCCGAAACTAAATGATCTGTCTTGCAAGGGAAACTGAGAGTTCTCTAAAACTAAAGATGCTCTAAGTTACACATTTATCACGTTTATCTCTAGCAGGTCCATTTATTCCAATACTAAATAATTTGTGTTGCAAGGAAAATTGGAAATTTTCTAAAACATAAGGTTCTCTAAACACACATTTATCACATTTACCTATACATTTACATACAAGTCTCTAACCAGATTAAAGAATTTTAAGAAGAAAACAAACATTTAACTGATTACTTAGCTTTAAGATGAATATCTAGGTTATGATGACTACGTAAAAAATTACACGTTGTCTTATTAGAAGATTTTAGCTTACATGTTAATCTGAAAGAGTGGGATCAAACTCATGTCATACTGTCTTTATATTTCATAATCTTTTGGTAAAATGCATCATTTAGAACTGGCATTAGTTTGAAGCAGCTAAAAATTAAACCATAGCTTTTATGTATGCAATGGAGAAGAATTTTCGTAACATGCTAATCAACCTCAGAACACACTTTTAATAAATGAGAAGCAGGAAGCTAGCAACTTCAGTATCAAACTTAGAACTTCAGAATTCAATATTTCAGTACTAGTTAACTAGTTTTCAATTGGCTAACGGGTTAAAGGTTAGGCTGCCGTATTAATCCCAAATTATAGGAAGCACAATGCGAATTTTCATATCAGGAGAACTGTTGAAAAATAAAAAAGAATAACTTGCATAATCTTAAAAAGTCTGTTCTTTTCACTAATGAGAAATCTGAAAAATCCCTTAGAATGGCTAAAGCTTTTTTTTTTTCTTTTGATTGGTAAAGTATAACTTTCATTAATATATCAACATACATAGAAAGCTGGGAGAAGTTACAACCAAATAAAATGGCTATAACATTTTTGAGTATACAAACGTTAGACACAAGAAGAAAAGCTTAGTTGGTGTGCTTGCAAGCTGGCCGAAACCACCATTTAGAAGAGTAGCAAGGTGAATCAAAATTTGTCAAAAGTTGTGACCACTTAGTGGTTTGAAATTAAAGTTTTGAGACAATAATTATAGAAAACTTGTTAGACTGTTTTTATCAACACTAGAAAGTGGTTAAGTACTTTTGAAAAACCACATTTTCTCTGAGAAGTGTAAATGAAATCATTTTAACAAGCACTTCTCTAAGTGATTCTGATCTGCTTGAAAACGACACTGTTTGCTACAACACACAAAGGAGAAAGCCTTCCTTCACTAGCACTTTCGTTTTCAGAAAATCATGACAAACAAAATAAAGTAACTTGACATGACGCAAATCCATTGATTCAATTACTGTTATCATTTTTTCGAGCTACATCTATATAACATATTACACCTAAAACTATGATTTACACCACAAATCAGACTCTACATTAGAAAATTACATCTCAACATTTTTCCC